>NC_092210.1:676493-682488 GCF_043381705.1 Parasteatoda tepidariorum
TTTCTTAAGCGTTGTAGCTATATAATTTCAAACATCCTCAAGAGCTATAACACATCTGCAGCAGAACTGGATATGAAGACAAAATTGCAGGACAGGAACACTTTAATTGTCCACTAATCTTCAGATTTCCTGCTATGTTTTAAAAAACTTTATTTGTGGAAACCTTTAGCGTGGCGGACAGCTGGCCGCCTTAGGCGGCTAGTTACAAAATATTAGGAGAAATTTGTATTCATAATTTTTTCAAAACGTGAGTTAAAACTATGATTATAAGTTATTTAAGTAGAAAAAAGTAAAATAGAGGAAAAGAACAATTTTTGAAATGATGATTTTAAAAATAGCACGTTTTTCGAATCTTTTGACAATTTTTTATTTTAGTTTTTGTTTAACAAAACATGGCATATCGAACATTTTCCTGATATAGCAATATTTCTTTGAACTGTGCAGATGTTGAGAACTTATATAAACAACTTTTTAAGCATATATTTTCAACTTTTTAAAACAAAAGGGTAACTTTCTTTAAGTTAGTGCACAAGAATAACTTTCACTGTCGAAATAAAATTGTATGTCCATAGTTTTTTGTTCATTTAAAAAAAAACAATCTGTTGTGTTTTTTTGCTGTGCACACATACGCATTTACTTTTCATTACTCGAATAAATAAGAAACAATAAAAAAAAGAAAATTAGTAATTTAATTTTTTTCGTAAACAATAGTATTCTTAGTAAATAGTCAGCTGTTCTGCATCGAATGATATTGTGTGTGATCAGTAGAATATTTTTAATTTCTTAACAAGATTTAATTCTCAGATAGCTGGCAACAATTCTAAGTTTTCTTTCAATAAGAACTTAGCAATACTTTAAAAAGTAATTTTATTTTAAAGGAAAACATAAATAATGAACTAAAACTATTGATTAGTATATTATTGGAAAATAATATACACCGAAGAGTCATTACATTATGACCACCCTGCTTATAAAACGTAGAACCACCATTAGCCCTCAAAACTGCTAGCACCCGCCGTGGCAGTGATTCCACAAGGTGCTGATAGGTAGTTTGAGGTATCTGGTTCCAAGCGCTCACCAACTGGTTCTGCAATTCCCTCACATTGCGAGGGGGTAGCGTGGTAGCACGAATTTGGTTTTCCAAGTAGGACCACAAAGGCTCTATTGGATTAAGGTCTGGTGAATTTGGGGGCCAATCCATGACGATTCGACCCTTATGACATGGTGCATTATCCTGCTGGTAAACACCATCCCCCGCAGGAAAAACTGTTGCCATGAATGGGTGAACCTGGTCTGCAACTATGTTCAAGTAGCTTACAGACGTCAGGGATTGTCCTATGAGGATTATGGGTCCCAATGTGCCCCATGTAAACATTGTTTCTGGGCGAGAAACCATGAAAACCTGGGCAAGCCCATTGTTATAGATGGAGGGTGTTCATAATATAATGGATCTTTCTTGTATATGGTAGAATAAAAAATAAGATTTTGCATTAAAATTCAATTAAAAAGTTAGAAAAATAATTCTGCGAAGCGCGCAGATAGGTAATTTACAAATTTATTTTAAGGTTAAGGCGATATATATGATGTAAAGAAGTTTTATGATCATTAAAAATGCTGACTACGTATTTTTATTAATATTCATAAAATATATATTCAAGAAATTGATAAATATATTATTCCAAATCCATGCATACGCGTGTATATTATTGAAATTGTATCAGTTATTGAAAAACAAAATCAAAAAATAAAAAATAATCACATTAAATAAGCACAATCTGGTGTATAATCATATACTATCAGAAGCACGCTTTTCTGAAACTAGACATTCCTTGAATAAAGTATTTTTTATTCAAAATGTTTTATTCAAGTTTCTTTACTAAATTGCAAAAAAATTATTAAACGACTAAAAAAGAAACATCGTATTTTAAGGTTTGAAAGAAATTAAAATAAAAAGATTACCAAACGATTATTAACGAAAAAAATATGAATGAAATTTTACGCTACGCGCGCGAAGTCAAGTTTCTCGCAAGTTTATCACATTTTAATATTAATCGCCCCATTTGAGTATTTTTTCATTATCGCCAAATTATTTTTTTAAAAATAATTAATTTTAATTTTTCTCAACTCATAATAAATAAAAAAAGTTGAAACTTTAGATTTTTCAATTGAAAAATATGTAGATTAATATGGTACAAAAAAATTCCTACCTTATAATTCAAAAATTTTTCATTCTCAATTTGATTAATTAATAAAAAAAAATAATTAATTATTAAAAATTATTTTCTTCATGAAATTATCTTTGGGTCAATGAGTTTTATGAGTGGGTGTGATTTTTTTTTGAATGGCTTAATTAGCTTTTAAAATATGACTAAAAACGCAAAAAGTGAAATTAACATTAAGGGGTCCAAACTTTGAATCGCTCTCCTGCCCAAACTATGGGGGCCACATTTCCCAGATTGCGGCTACTCCCTATATTTTGAAGATTAAGAATCCAAATATGTAAAAAAAAATAGATGTTTATTCAGAGAAAGTACGTTTTTGTGTCTGGTTTCGTAACTTAATTAATAATTAGCACTAATTAATTAGCATGTTTGAGATCATCCCCAGAAACCATTAAGATTGACACTTAGTTCGTGAAAATCCGATCATTAGAGCGAAAGTTATTCAGGGTGATATCTTTTTTTTTTTTTTGCGGACTGTACACATCAAATTTCATTAAAATCGGTCCAGTTGCTCTAGAAATAATTGTCTGCAAATTCTCTTAATTTCTTACACAAGTGATTCATATTCTTATAAAAAATCTTCAAGCATGATATTTCTTTTTTTCAGCTCAGAAAAAGAACTATGAATGACTGTACACCAAAAATGCTTGAAGATCCTTCTCTGTTTTATCGGTTTATGAAAGGTGAGTTATTTACCTCTTCTGAATACCAAAGAAACGGAGTGATATTGAGTAATATGCCTCAAAATCCCTAAATTTTCACCAACAATATATAACTAGCTGTACCATATGATTGTTGCAACGCCTCTGGACTAAATTATATTTAAAGGAATCTAGGCATATCAAAATGAAAGTAGAGTAAATAATTTTAATGCGGTTCATATATTAAGAATTTCCAAGTGCTTTTCAATGGCTATTCAAGTGCTTTTAGGTAAACAATATTTTTTGCCTTTCAGCTCGGAGCACACGCGAACAAATAAGGTCTTCCGACGCATAGAGCTGTCCATGGGATAAATACTTAAAAAAAAAAAAATACTTTTCAAAATACTAATTCGGTGGTACCACTTCAAGCCACAAAAACTATTCACGTTGATTTTACTTGCGCTCACCTGACTTAAGGACCAAATATTAAAATAAAATGTGCTATGAAATCTTAGTGAAACGCAGTTTTTATTAATTAGAGCTGTAAACTAAAATAAGAATCGCCTGCAATTTAAATGCGCAATGTTATTCCGAAAGAAAAATTCGTTTTACTCTCATTTTTTTGGGAAAGTTTACTGTAGAATAAGCTATTATTATTTTAAATTGAGTTCGCACAATTCAATCTTTAAATGAACGTCTCGAGTGGGTTAGCGAATCAGGTTCGACGCACACGCGTGACGTCGCTTGCAGGTATCCAATTAAATCTGATCCTAAAATGAATTCATTACCAGATTAATAATGTGGAGGTTGGTGTTAGGTATAAGTTGAAATGACTACGATTTAGTAATAGACAAATTTAATAATAAAAAATAACAAGAGATATGAAACAACCGCTCCATCTGAGCGTTTTGGCTGAAGTGTTACAAAAGTAGGGTGGCGCTGCTGCAGTGGAGTTTGGATTCCCACATTAAATTAATAGTGAATATCAAATTTTCGTATATTTATAATATTATGTGTGTTTCTTTCAAGCTGTTTTCATTCTTTTATCTCACAGTTATTCTGTTCATGTTTTTATAGGCTGCAGTTTTTGTCTCAAGAATGCAGAAACTATGCTCAGAAAGGTTTGTGTGTTTTTTAAAACTATATTTAACACGGTTGCCAACTTTATTATATCCTTTTAAGTTCTCATATTATCTAAAAAAACATTTACATAACTGTTTGCGGTGCATAAAAATAATATTCTTTAATCTCTAAACCAGTTTTATATAAATTGAAAGGAAGGTTTTGGACTGATAATGTGACTTGACGTATAACTCTTGACTCTGAACTCTACCTTTTCACGGTGTTTCGCATTCACTGATCTTAATATATAATTTTAGAATCGGTGACTGAAATGAAATTAAACAAGCATGCGAAGAGTCACAAATTAACAAAGTGAAGAAGAAACAAAAATATTTTTGAAATCTGTCAAATTACTTTTTGAATAGTTAGTATCAAAACAACAAAAGCAGTTTGATTACCTGATGAAATTGAAATGTGTTTCTAGAAATCACGCTTCATTTCTTTACTATCTTAATCTTAATATTTATTATTATTTACCTATTATTTATATTTAATCTTGATATTTACTCTTAAATATTTATTTGGGATACTAAATGCTGCGAATATTTTTTGGTGTCATTTTATTCTATTTAAAAGCCTACAAGAAGATTCAAAAGCGTGTACAAACTTAAAGGGAGGTTTGGAACGATATCTTAATTAAGAATTGCATAAAAACCTATGTCTGGAAATGGCATTGTTCATCGTTAGGGGTGTTTTCCTATAACTGTCTGACTGTTCACGCCCTTAATCAATTCTTTTATTTATCTATATTATCCTAATTGCATGCTAATTTTATACCTTATTTTCGAAAACTGATTTAAAATAGACCAAGATTTAACTATTTTATTTTCGTTTTTTGATCTGCCGGCTTACTAGCACAACTCGCTAATTTAAATGCAGTAAATTACGATAAAACAGTTATTTCTGGCCTATATGTAGAAAATTTACTGCAATAATTAGAAAACATAAAATTATGTTGAGATAATATAGGTAAAATTTCAACTATGGAATATTATTACAAGACGCAGTGATATAGAATTTTAAATTTAAAATTTTATTTTTTAACAAATATTGAAGATTGAAGTGAAAAATAATACGTTATTTAATATATGCGTTATGTATAGGTAAATACAATACATGGTTAAAAGGTGGTAAATAAATAAGAGAAATTTCCATATTCGAACTTCTTACTTTTCGAACCCGAAAAAAATTTATCCAGGTTTAATGTAACAATATTATTTTGTTCATAAAAATAATCTTTTTATAGGGAGATTTCGCACTTTTATGTTAGCTTCGTAGGCTCCCGTGCATAAGATTCGCTCGCGTTTATTTTAGATGCTGCGTATCTTTACATTATGTTGGCGTGATTAACGCTATACATAGACAAAACTACAAGTTATAGCTGTTGTTTTCTGTTTAAGCCTATCTTTCAACTTTAAACATGGACATGAAATGCGAATTTGAAGAAATATATTGATGAGAAATGAATCGTGGTTGGTGAACGAAGAAATCGTCCATTGTAAATGTTTGTTCAGACTCAGTAGTCTAAGTTTAAACAATTTTCCACTACGTTAGCGTTTTCAACTTACGGATTTTTGCGAAATTTCTTATCGTCCCTTACGTAAGGGCTGGAATAGTTAAGTGGAAAATACTAAGCAAGCGTAATGAAAAAATCTTCTTTGAACTTACAAATAACTTTTATTAAGCAAGAAAAAAACACGACTTAAACATTACATAACTTTTTAAAAAGAAAGATAATCCACGAAATTTTTCTACTCTTCACAACATAAAACAGCTATAGTCGCTCCATATATATATATATACATATGGAACATTTTCTTCTTCTTCTTCGATCAAATGTTTTTTTAATTTTATTATATTCGATTCAAGCTATAAGCAATATTTTACATCTTCGCGATTTTTGTTAACTGTTTTATTATTGTACTTTTAAACCTAAACCGCGTTTTAATTCACGCCGGTAAGTTTGATTTCCTTTTACATTTTTCTTTTATTTCATGATTTTTTACAACA
>NC_092210.1:682669-699786 GCF_043381705.1 Parasteatoda tepidariorum
TGTAATACAAAAATTAAATACTTTTGTATTAATAAAAGCATTAAAACTTCATTCCTTTTCATTAAATATCTTTAGTAAAGGATAAGGGTAGAAATTCTATTTTGGGACTTCAAGGCTAAAAACATGCCAATGAATAATAATTAGATTTATACTTCAAAAGAGAAGTTATTTTAAGATTTTTCACTTCCATATAAGGAAAGATTAAACGATTTGCTATGAGTAATAAATAAATTGATGAGGCGCAAGAATACAGAAAAAGGCAATATGACTAGCCTCTTAACAACTTTTAATCATCCTATAAAATGCAGGAGCAATGTTTTTGCGTGACTTTTTGGTGTATAATGTTTACCAACTAAACTTCGTCAGATCTGACGGTAACTCTGTCTCTCCCTCTCCGTCTGGAGAGGGATGAAAATGCTATTTCACCATCGTTTAGTAAAATAAAAGATTATGCCGAAACTGGACTCGTTAATCATGCTGCTCTCACTACTAATTTACTAAAAAATAACGGTGTGGTTACACCGAATATTTCAAGCCTGCAGGACTTTTGCTTTGTGCAGGAAACCCCTTGAAAGAAAATTTTTGTGCAATACTATCTCTTGGGATATAGGCCTAAAGTGACCGCTACCTCGTCGAGAAGGATTCCTCATCCCTTCGTCAAAAATCTTGGATGAGTTTTTCACCCCTTTGAATTGAAGAGAAAAACTTACTTCATTGGATTCCTGATAGAGATAAAAATGTTTTCGATTAGAAATCCCATCCCTTTACAAGTGACCTACGGAAAGTTTAGTTATGCCAGTGTTACTCTGGATTAATCGTCGATGAAGTGTTTTCTCACCCCGGAATGGTTTACGATGGTCTACTTAGATGTTCGGCATTCCCTCCCTCCCTCCTACTCAGAACTCAAAGAAAAATAAGCTTCAATTTCTCCTTCTCTCTCGGTGAATTTATGAATCATTTTCACGAAAAGAAAAAAAAAAATGTATAATTCTTTCCTATCAACTTTAAATTGATGTTGTGGCTTTTAAGATATGTTTTGGATTAATTCGAACTTTATCCAGCTTTGTATCCTTTAAGTATTTTTTTCTAAAACATTTAGTTCTTTGATTTTTACTGATTAATAAGAAAAAGAAAGAGCGCGATTGATTTTTTTTTCTCTTCGCCAAATATGGAAGAAGAAAAAGTGATATATAAATTATTTTTTTTCTTCTTTCTCAAAATTTGTGATACTGTTATGATTACATATTTTAGTGATAATTTTTTTTTTTTATTCTGAATAATTGAGTAAATTATTAATGTTGGATTGCATTTCTTATATTTATATTCGTTTTATTTTTAAATTATGATATATTTTTTTTTCTTCAACGAAATTGATGAAGGTCGACGTTGGAGAGTAGGGTGTTCATTTTTTATTGAAATTAGATATGAGTAATGAGAAAACTTTTTATTATGAATAATTGAATAGAATGTTTTTAAGAGTTAGATTGCATTTCTTGTGTTTATATTGCTTTTTTTTTAAATATGATATGTTTTTATAGAGCATTTAAAATGTTTTTGAAGGAAACAAATGCGGTTCAAACGTCAATTAAATTAGTAATAGCAAACAAAATTAAGTTATTTTTTTTTAAAACTTTTGTTTCTTAATGATTTATCACGATTAAATCGAAAAAAAAAAAAAAACTTAAAGGAAATTTGTAAAAATTTTGCTTTTTCGGACTTGTTTAAAACTAAATATTTCTATGAAAAAAAATGTGAAAACTTAAAATGTTACCCAAACAAAAGGGCAGTTAACACTTAACAAAATTTGCGAGTTTCCCTTATTACGATAGGCGAAATTTTTAACTCAGTTAAGTTTTTATACTTGATACTGATTTACCATATGCTTTAGTAGGGTTGTAGACTTGCAAAGATTTTTGTTTGTTTATTGATTGTGTCGGGCCAGTTGTTACTTAATTTGGTAAGAGATTGATCACCTCTGCTAATTCAAACAATGACAACTTATCTTTGCACATTAGACAGCAAACTTCTCAAAATGTTAAGGTTAAAAATTGTGGAAAAAAAAAAGTTTGATGTTTCAGTAAAAGTAAACATCGAAAAAATAAAAAAAAGTTGAGGATGTTTCAGTAAAAGTAAACATCGAAAAAATAAAAAAGTTGAGAATGTTTCAGTAAAAGTAAACATCGAAAAAATAAAAGGTTTGATGTTTCGACAAAAGTNAAAAGTAAACATCGGAAAAAAAAAAAAAGGTGAAGGGTAACAAAGAGAAAAGAAAAAATAGGAAAAAGGAAGAATAACCAAGAATCTGATCACAAAATAAAAAAAAAATAAAAAAGTAAGTAAGCAAAATTTCGAAATACTACATGTATCAAAACTTAGGAAAAATCACAAACTACAAATGTTAAAATTAAATCATGAATAATGTCCAAAATAAATGTTTTTATTTTCTTCAAAGGAAGAAGTAATCCCTATATTTTTGAGAGATCCGAATCGCGTGTGGAGATGTTTGGCGAGGAAACTTGAATTTTTTTTTCTCAACACAGTGGAAAAAAAAAAAATAAAAAAAAAAATTATGAACTATTTTTGTTTTATCCAGTCTGGATCTCTCAATTTCACAATGCTTCATGAAATTCTGTTTTCCTCCATTTTAACGGGGAATACAGAATTTCATCTAGTAAATAACCCCATTAACCATACAGAATCTTAAATTCTGATTAAATGACACTTGTTGTCCAAGTCATTTTGCATAAAAATTTTGTATATTTTTGTGTGGAAAAATTTTTGAAAAGTTTAATAGAAAAGTTATAAATTTATGTTTCAATTTTCTTTCTGTTTAGTTCACTAAACAGATAAATTTTATTATTAGGTTTTTATTGTTGTTACTGTAAAATAATTTTTTTTCACATGTTGAAAAAAAGTTATTTGTAAAAAAGAGGACAGTCATATCAATGTAAATTTTATAAATTCATAGTATTCTAAATTTTATTATTTTGTTTTGGCTTACCAAAAAAATTTTTTTTTGGGGGATGTACTACAAAAATTAAATACTTTTGTATTAATAAAAGCATTAAAACTTCATTCGTTTTCATAAAATATCGTTAGTAAAGGATAAGGGTAGAAATTCTATTTTGGGACTTCAAGGCTAAAAACATGCCAATGAATAATATAATTGGTACAAAACTATANTATATATATATATATATATATATATATATATATATATATATATATATATATATATATATATATATATATATATATATATATATATATATATATATATATATATATATATATATATATATATATATATATATATATATATATATATATATATATATATATATATATATATATATATATATATATATATATATATATATATATATATATATATATATATATATATATATATATATATATATATATATATATATATATATATATATATATATATATATATATATATATATATATATATATATATATATATATATATATATATATATATATATATATATATATATATATATATATATATATATATATATATATATATATATATATATATATATATATATATATATATATATATATATATATATATATATATATATATATATATATATATATATATATATATATATATATATATATATATATATATATATATATATATATATATATATATATATATATATATATATATATATATATATATATATATATATATATATATATATATATATATATATATATATATATATATATATATATATATATATATATATATATATATATATATATATATATATATATATATATATATATATATATATATATATATATATATATATATATATATATATATATATATATATATATATATATATATATATATATATATATATATATATATATATATATATATATATATATATATATATATATATATATATATATATATATATATATATATATATATATATATATATATATATATATATATATATATATATATATATATATATATATATATATATATATATATATATATATATATATATATATATATATATATATATATATATATATATATATATATATATATATATATATATATATATATATATATATATATATATATATATATATATATATATATATATATATATATATATATATATATATATATATATATATATATATATATATATATATATATATATATATATATATATATATATATATATATATATATATATATATATATATATATATATATATATATATATATATATATATATATATATATATATATATATATATATATATATATATATATATATATATATATATATATATATATATATATATATATATATATATATATATATATATATATATATATATATATATATATATATATATATATATATATATATATATATATATATATATATATATATATATATATATATATATATATATATATATATATATATATATATATATATATATATATATATATATATATATATATATATATATATATATATATATATATATATATATATATATATATATATATATATATATATATATATATATATATATATATATATATATATATATATATATATATATATATATATATATATATATATATATATATATATATATATATATATATATATATATATATATATATATATATATATATATATATATATATATATATATATATATATATATATATATATATATATATATATATATATATATATATATATATATATATATATATATATATATATATATATATATATATATATATATATATATATATATATATATATATATATATATATATATATATATATATATATATATATATATAAATCTCATCTGGATTTGTCTTATACAGTCGGACTTCTATTTAACGAACTTCCATTTTACCAATTTCTCTGTTTTGCGATTTTTTTCGGGGAACCATGAACATTTTAGAAATTTCCTCGTAAAATAACTTCCATAAAGCGAAGTGAATTTTCTTTGAGATCCACATTCCCTATTTCCCAAAATACTTCAGAACATTTCAAACTTGTTAACGCATTTTATAGGGGAAATGACCTTGAATTGATTTCACAGTCACTTAACTTTCAGAAGAGGCAGTGAAATCCCTTTTCCCTTTTTGTTTGCATTTTATACAGGAATCCATGCCAAAAATCAATTTACGAGAGAGGATAACAGAAATTTCTAAAGCATGGAACTATGATGTTACTGATTGTAGTATTCTTAACAGTTTTGCTAAAGCTGGATTCTAAGTCAGCGCGGATAATTTGGAAAGAGCGGAGGGCGAGGAGGATATTCTTTTAAAAGAACTTAAAAAAAAATATGGGTACAGCTAAGACAGAACCAAAAAATTAACGTTGATGCACTGATTAATTATTTTCTTTTTATTGATTCTGAAGCTGTAACCGCAGAAACATTAATTGAGTCCGATATGTAGGAAAGTGTGAAAAATAAAAACAACAAATTGTGAGGAAGAAGATGAATACAGAAATAACGGCAGGCACTGAACTTTCGTTCTTCGCCTTGCCGTAAGTGTTGCTCATTTATCGATACCCAAGTGGGCACCTGTGAACCGAAGTCACGGAGGCGGGCAACATTACCCACGCCACAAATACCCATTCATAGGGTGGGATACATTCACACATCAGAAGACAACACAGAGAGAGAGAGGGAAACATCCATGCCCAGAGCGGGATTCGAGCCCGCAGCCATTGATTTCGCAGTCAGGCACGTTAACCACTCGATCACCTGCCCGGCAATACAGATATTATGAATAAATCACCAGATCTTAATATTATTAAATGCTAAAATCATTTGAAACAATTCCATAGTAGATAATAATTTACAAGATGTATCAATTGCTATTTTAATTATGGCCAGAATTTATAAATTTAAAACCTTTTTTGTGTTGTTTAAGTATTTCAAACGGTGATTTTCTATTTAACGAATTTTCCATATAAGTAGCTTTTTATCTGGATTCAGCGACTTCGTTAAATAGAGGTTCGACTGCATATACAAGCATATATTTTACATCCAATCAAAAACATTTGAAGAACGAAAAAGAAAGAAAACACCCTTTTTTTCAGAGCTTAAAACTTTCCCTTCTGAATCAATTTAGTCTTTCTACCTATTCCCGCAGTGGACTGATCGTAAGGACACGGTTCGAAGAAGAACACCGAAGTCAAGCCTCTCTGATTGCTGTCAGTAAGCGGGTGGGTGACCACTTTGATCAGTCTGCTTAGGTACTGAGGTTGCGAGGTATCGGTCCTCTTTAAACTATTCTACCGCAAAGTGCTCGACATCGAGCGCAGATCGTCGGGCTACCAAAGCAGTAGTGCCATCCATTCTGCAGAGGATCAAAATTGCGATGGCAAGTCTTCGGATCATACTCAGGGATGTTTCCCAGATCGTCGCCAATAACCTATTGTGCAGCTCCAGTGTGACGTAAATAAAATACCTACCTACCTTTCTACCTCTTCCAGTGGTCTTTCGAATTTGTGATTTTTGACTCGCCATTCCACTTACTCGAACCTTGTTCCTTGACATTCGTAGTCTGGCAGAATTGACGCATGCGCACTAAGAGTGCTCATGTGCAATTACTTAAAATCTTACGTATGGGAGAGTGCGGAAGCTAGCGTAAATTTGTCTAATATCTTGATCTTAGTCACTTATTAAATAAATGGTTTTATGGAGAATTTAATTTCATAATGTTTCAGCACATTGTATGGAGAAGAGAAAATCAAATTGATACACTTCTTGTCGACTTCAAATGCCCAGAGGTAAAGTTATTAGTTTACTTTTAAAAAACAATAAAATGATTTGTAACTGTAGTTATTATAAATGTTTCTTATTTATATTTTAAATAATTAGTTACTAATTATTTGGTTATATTTCAAAGAAAAATACCAAGTTTTCTTCACAATATTTTGTTGGTAGAAAATTAAAAACAAGATTATGATATGATAGCTTTTTTAAGCTGTTGCTTTTCATTTTCCTTATCATTTATCCTAATCCAGTAATATTTTTTATAAGCTGGAATTAAAAATTTGCCTATTCGAATAAATCTTTCTAAGAGCTGAATTTTTTTTATGAATGTGTAACATTGACTTTTTTTTAACTTTGCGCTAGCAATAGCTTATTATTTTATAAGTTTACACTTACATAAATAAGCAATATGTGCCTTTAAATTACACGCTGTAGCTGGCCTTGACTACCGAGGTTTCTCTTACGTTTTCACTTTTACTTTTTGACCCTACTAATTTTTTCATTATGTCTTTTCTTATTTTTATCCTTCACGCGCCCTTCTGAGGATGAGCACCGTGTTTTGAGAGCTCGAAAAATGCTGACCTTTTTACCATGTCTACAATGAAGCAAATAAAATTTTGAGTAAATCGTGTGTTTCTTTCCCATTAATTTAAAAATAATAATCCTTCCATTTGCATTTACTTACTCTTGATCTAGCAGTATAAATTAGCTATTAAATTTAGCCTTAAAATTTTTTGCAAGTAATAATTACTCAAATTTATAATTGAAAATTTATTGAGTTGGAGTGAATTATTGGGTGTGATGTAGAGACCTTCAAGAGGAAAAATCTCATAACATTTAAAGATGATGAATTATAAAAATCCGGAGTCTTACGACACAGAGCTAACGCAAATAGCTATCACATTCGCAGTCACGAGTCAACTACCATCACGATTTATCAATCCAGCACAAGTGATAGCCAAAGGAGCGATTCCTGAACATTAGAGAGGATGGACTAGAACTCTCTGCGGACACTCATTCCGAAGTAATTTTTTGCTGGAGCATCTTAGCTTTAATTCTTGAAGTACACAATGTTCTTTCTATTAGATCATTCTTTTGAACTTGAAGCTAGATTAGCGTTAAGCTTAGAAGCGTTGATTCCCTCCCTATAATTGTATAAGTGTTTCCATTATTTTGACCAATCCCTGTAGTTCACGAGAGTAAAGAAAAGAACCTTAGTTAAAAAGATTCAAAATCATGCCGGAGAAATTTCGGAAAACCAAAATTTCAACTATAGCGGTCGAATAGTATCTGAGTTGTGAATCGTATTTACAAAATTTGATTTCTCATTAACTATTCTTAAATCCAATGATTCCCGCAGTGGACTGATCATTAAGACACGGTTCCCAGCAGATCACCGAAGTTAAGCATCACTGGCAGCGTTCAGTGGGTGGGTGGGTGACCACTTGGATCAGTCTGTGTAGGGACCAAGGGTGTGCGGTATTGGTCCTCGGTAAACTGTTCTACCGTAAAGTGTGCGACTTAGCCTGCAGGTCGTCTGGCTTCCGAAGTGGAGGTGCCATCTCCTCAGCAGAGGATCAAAATTGTGATGACATGTCTTCGGATCATCCTTAGGGATGCTTCCCAGAACGTCGCCAATAGCCCATTGTGCAGCTCTAGTTCGATGTAAATGAACTACAACAACAACAAACCTATAATTCAGCGAAAACTTCTGGCGCTTGTAAAATATATTTGCTCATTAAGGCATCTAACGTTTCAGAATTTTCTTTGACATCTTTTGTTCTCAGAGTCAAAATTACCACTTTTAAACCAACACTGACTCATTAGTAAGCATCCCACATCTATCTATAATGTTCTACTTCAAATAGAGCCTCCCACATCAATCTATAATGTTCTACTTCAAATGAAGTTTCCCACATCAATCTATAATGTTCTACTTAAAATAGAGCCACCCACATCTATCTATAATGTTCTACTTCAAATAGAGCCTCTCACATCTATCTATAATGCTCTCCTTCAAGTAAAGCTTCCCACATCAATCTATAATGTTCTACTTCAAATGGAGCTTCCCACATCAATCTATAATGTTCTACTTCAAGTAGAGCCTCACACATCTATCTATAATGTTCTACTTCAAGTTGAGTCTCACGCATCTATTAATAATGTTCTACTTCAAATAGAGCCTCCCACATCAATGTATAATGTTCTACTTAATGTTAATCCAGACCCCTTTATCGACCCTCTCCCGTTTAGCATTTTTTTAAATAAAAAAAAAGCATTTAATAGCAAAAAAAAAAGAGAAGCATTTCATAGCATTTTTATTTAGGGTAGGTAACAAATTTTAAAAGAAATCAAAGATTGACTATCTAAAACCAAGAAGAAACTCTCTAGAAAAGAATTTACCGAGAGCTGATTTTCCTTTCTCATTGTAAGATAAACGTTTTCATTTTGATTAAATAGATCTATACTGTGCAAGTTTGAGAAAATTATTGACTTGGATTGCGCGGTATATACACAAATACCCGTTGAAATAGATACAGAACATTTTTCTAACTGCCGAACTGTTAACATTTATATTAGAGTTTAGTAAAACTACGTTTACACTTCTACAAAATAAGACGAATTGGAAATTAAAACACAATAATGGCTCTTTTACCATTAGGAAGATAACTTCCCACCTACATGATCTAACAAGATACACCTGAGCGAAGCACCGGTCTTGCTGTTATAACTAAGGGAACACTAATTCCAGCTTCCGTTTTCGATATTCTAGCCAAACATATTTATCCAAATGAATTAATTCTTAATAAAACAAATAATAGTAATTCTTCAGCAAATTTTTTAGATTTGACTCTTAATATTAATGAAGATAAAAATATTACATTTAAACTTTTTGACAAAAGAAATGATTTTAACTTTCCAATAAAAAAATGCATTGATTTAATGGTGATTGATGCTAACTTAGCCAATAATGGTTTTTTCCTAATATTATTACCAATCAAATTCATAGATTTTACAGGAATAATTCTAACTATAACGAGTTTTCATTAGATACTGATAAATATAAAAACGATTTAATTAATAGCCATTTTCCTAGTTCATTTCTTAAATTCTATTTCAAAAATATCTTAAAAAACTTGGTACATTAATTTTTATTTTTTATTTAATTTTACTGCTTTTAGAATGAGCTCTGATTTTTTTAAAGGTAGGAACTAACTATGATAAACTGTTCCTAAAGCCACTGGACGGAATAGTTTGGATGTATGACCTTTTATACTGGATTAGTTAAATATTTTTTAAGTTACATCTTAATAATTTGTACCCTCTTAAAATTAATTTAATTATTTAAATTGTCAAGTATAATAAACAGTTTAATATTTAATTTATTTATAAATTTATTTTTATTATTATTATTTTTTTTAATTATTATTTTTGTATAAATGGAATGGGCTCTGGTTCATAAAGAACCACTCCAAATGAATGCAAGTGATACGTGTAGTTTTTGAAATTATGTAAGGATGTATGAATGAAGGATAAAGTCTTTAAACGGCTTTCTATCCATACGTGCAGGCTCTGACTTTTAAATAAGTCACCCTATGAATAATGGGAATGTGTATACTTTAAAATTATGTAAGGTTGTATGAATGAAGGATAAAGCCTATAAACGGTTTTCTATCCATATGTGCTGGCTCTGACTTTTAAACAAGTCCCTCTATGAAAGATGGAAATGTGTATACTGTAAAATTATGTAAGGATGTATGAATGAAGGATAAAGTCTATAAGCGGCTTTCTATCCATTTGTACAGGCTCTGACTTTTAAATAAGTTATCGATAAGTTAATGATGGAATGAAAATGAATGATTTTTTCCTTTTTAGTCTGCTAATTAAATTAATCCGTTAAGCAATTTTTATTTTTTATTATTATGAATTTAATAACATTTTCTCCTTTTTTGGGTTTTAATAAATTAATTTCCGAATAATACATTTTTACAAATATTTTACTTTAAAAAAATTTTCCTCTTCTTCGAGCAAATATATATTTTTTAATTTTACTTTATTCGAATCAAGCTATGAGCACAACTTCCAATATTTTACCTCTCCGCGAATTTTGCTAACTGTTTAATCATTGTACTTTTAAACCTAAACCGCATTTTGCTACACGCCGGTAAGTTTGATTACTTTTTTCTTTTATTTCATGATCTTTTTCAACAAAATGTTTTTTGTGATGTCGACACATATAAAGAATAATTTTTATCTTAGGATAATTATTCTTTATTCAGAAATATCGCATTAATTTATACCAATAGATGCTCCTTGATAACGACTATTGGTTTTCCCATTTTTAATTTCTCTTTATATAAATTTTTATTTTATTATGTATATATGTAACATAAAAAGCTTCTATTAATCTTTTTATGTTAGTTTCTTCGTTACAAAACAACTCCTAATTTATTACTACTTAATTCTCAAATCGAAGCACTTTATCACACTTTTAAAAAGCCACATCCTGTTTCTAAATCCATTTTTGGTCCAACTATGCATAAAATTAAATAAAGATATTTTTCCTTTTAAGCTTTGTGAGAATCGCGTGATCTATTTATTTAACCAATAGTAATTTCTGAGATTTCCCCCTTTTCCCTAAATAGAGACAATTTCGGATTTTTTGCAAGATTTTCCCTACCAGAAAGACTGTTTGCTGATGGAGTAAACATCACTCTTCGCTGTTCCTCCATAAGAAAATGATCTAAATAAAATACATCTGATTTCATTAAAATCCCGTGTCTGTTTCCCTGCTCGATCCGACTGCATCATTTTACAAGCCGAGCAGGATTATAAGAACAGTTGAAACGGGCGCAGGATAATAATTGCTAAAATACTTCTTCAAAATATAATTCAAAAATTAAAATAAATACAATTGGCTGAATCACGAAACTGATGCTGAATTGACATTGCTGTCTGAATGCTCTGAACTGACATTGCTCTTGAAACAGATAATGCTCGGGAAAATATCCTCTTTATTCCTGACTAAACGAATCTGATGCCAAAAATAATTAAAAGAAGATATTCTTGGGACATTCCTCTTTCATGTGTCCAGCGGAGTTGCCTCAACAGAATTTTTACGCTGCCCTGATTTGATTCCCGCCTACCTGAATGCTAAAAGTGCTGTGTGGTGGTTTCGGAATCGGAGTCCCTACTAGCTTACTGCCTGTCGGTCTCATTGAGGCATGATGGAGGTCCAGCCTATGATCGACTTGTTTCGATTGTGAAAGAGTGCATGATTTGTGAAAGAGTACAAAACCAAAAATGTCATCTGAAGCGGTAGCTTCGCGTGTGCAAATGTTTTATGATAGTGAATATGCGTGTTTCATCAAAAATTTAGAATGATTTATTAACTACAAAAAGGTGTATTTCAGTGTTTATTTTCATCCACAGTATAAATTTCTTTAATAGTATTTATATAACGAATGTTTATTTTTATCTGTGCTTTTGTTTTGATAATAATTTCAAAATATTTTTTTATTATCAAAGTAATAGGTGTTTGAAAAGCAAAAATAATAATAGATTTTGGTTATAATTTCTGAATTTCTTTTCATTCTTGTTATTTCATTTGAAATGATTATTAATTTTTATTCAATGATCTTATTTTCATTGTTTATTTTTGCATTTTAAAAACTTATTTACTGGGGGATGTAACATAAAAAGCTTCTATTAATCTTTTTATGCTAGTTTCCTTGTTATAAAACAACTCCTAATTTATTACTACTTAATTCTTCAAATCGAAGCACTTTATCATACTTTTAAAAAACCACATCCTGTTTCTAAATCTATTTTTGGCCCAACTATGCATAAATTTAAATAAAGATATTTTTTCTTTTAAGCTTTGTGGGAATCGCGTGATCTATTTATTTCACCAATAGTAATTTCTGAGATTTCCCCATACGAAAATGATCTAAATAAAATACATCTGATTTCATTAAAATCCTGTGTCTTTTTCCCTGCTCGGTACGACTGCATCATTTTACATATATATTATAAGTTTGGAAATCATTCTGTGAGCTTTGTTCTATGACACCTGTTTTAAAGTGATATTTGTACTGGTCAATGATTCAACTTCAACTATGAGTAAAAATTTGTTTTATTTGTAAAATTCCACTAAAATTTTTTTTTTTGATCAATAAAATATATTTCCCTTAAAGCAATTGTTCAATTGCTAATACAAGATAAAAGAAACTAAGAGAATTTCAAAAGTTAAATAGGGTTAAGTAAAGGTGGCTTGGTTTATTTATACCAGGTATTTTGTCTTTGTCTTATAACTTATTTGTACCCCTTAAATAATGTTGATTAATTCATACCCCTAAAATAATATTGATTCCTCATTTGTGTTTATGCCAGGTATTTTATCTTTGTCTTATACCCTATTTGTATCCTTCAAAATAATGTTAATTAATATTAATTCATCATTTGTGTTTATACCAGGTGATTCAAAAATATATTCCTATTAGCAGAATCGGATATGATAAAGATGGCTGCCCAATAACATACTTAGGTATAGGAAAAGTAGATGACATCGGTAATGTATATTTTTAATTCATTACATTTTTTCAGTAACTTTACGTGAATTTTAGTTATTTGAAAACTTTTATGATTATCTTAAGACTGTTTATCGAAAGCTCAATAGTTACATAAAACAAAATATATCAGCGAATGATATTTTTATAACTTTTGTGAGATTAGACCAGTTATTTACGTCGAAGAGGTCTAAGTCGTACCACTCTTCTCATTTAAATTTTTATAAGTCACAGATCAGTGACAATTGCATTTGAAATATTATAATAAAAATATAGTAATTTTGCAAGTTCTGTTTTTGCAAGGTCTGTAAGAGTTAAAATTTCGGAATCCGGTTGTTTAATTCGCTCCCTAAATGATAAAAACCTCAAGAAATATCGAGTATTTATGTTTAAGTGAATAGGTAGACAACACAAAATAATTGTTTTGTGGCGTTACAATTATTAAACATCAATTCACTAGTATATAAGACATACTAACTCTATTCAATATTGGGGTGCATTTTGTTATATGAAGGTTGACATAATCAAAAGATCATTCCCTACATTGGTATCCCGGACATGATAAAAGCTCCCTGATAGTAACGCCCATTTCGATGAATTGTCCGCATTGAACAATTGTTTTGCCACTCGTGATTGCGTCATCGTACTACTCGCGCTGTTGCTTCTCTGTCTCATTTACACACAAAAAGATTCTGTACACACTCGACTGCTAATAGCAACACAGGAGAAACTACACACACAACTGTGAACTTTATACAGCTCTCACCACAAGCGCTCAAACACCGGTGAACTTAACACAGCTCTCCCCGTCTTTCGCTAATACGGCAACTAGTGATATCCGTTTATCGAATTCTATCCCTGATAAAATACTGGTGGGGAGTATTGTGGTGTAACTACTACTACAATTATTAAATATCAACTCACTAGTATATAATGCAGGCTAAATTGATTTACTCTTGGGGTACCTTTTGATAAATGAAGGTTGACGTAAGACTCTTTTCCCACAGTTTAAGAGCATTATAAGAAATGTGATATTAAATCTATGAGTTGTTAAAAGTCTGGTAACAGTCTTATAAGCCTGTAAAATGTTAATGTGACACGTTACGTGCTACAAAGCTCTAGTATAATTTTTATTCGTGCTGATTTTTAAAATTAAATCTTCCTGAGATTTATCACCAATTTACGTTTTTTAGTTTTTAGAAATGGGGAAATTGTTTCGATGGAACCGTTATAAATTTTTTTTTTATATCCGTCGTGGAAAAGCCGACCCAGTTTTGGGTTTACGACTATAATGTTCCGTAGCCTTGTAATTTTGGACCAAATCAGAAGCCAAGGAAACTCCTGGATCAGTACCCCCAGAGGTATTGATTTGTTATGGGAACACGGAACGACAGATTTAACGTGCATCAGTCACCATTTACTACAGGCGGGGATCGAGCAATGCGAACTCTTAGTGCCCTACCAACCAGGATGCCCAGTGGTAGGGCACTAAGTTATGTTATGTTTATAATGAACAGGGGGGATTCACAAGAAAGTACGAAAAAGTATTCGACCTTAATTTTTCCTGCGAAAAGTAGTGCACAGTGGAAGGAGGAACCTTAATGCACATGACTGAATTTTCTCACCGTGTTCGCTTGTGCAACTCGCTGGCTGGTGGTCGCCAAGTAAGGTGCTGTTCGTAGTGTTCGTCGGATTTAGTTTTCTCGCAAGATGACTGAACGAATTGAGCAAAGATACTGCATGAAATTCTGTCTTGGTGATTCTGGGCTTGGTGATTCTCAAAGCCCAACAATTCGTAAGATTCAGCAGGTGTTTGGAGAAGAAGCGATGAGTGTAACACAAATTAAGGAGTGGTTCAACCGATTCAAAGATGGCCACACATCAGAGGAGAGTGAGCAACGGAGTTCTATGTGGTAGGCCTCAAACTGCTCAGAGTGCAGTTAATGTTGAGAGGTTGTGAAATTTGGTGATGGCAGATCGTCGTTTGACAGAGCGGGAGATTGCAGAAGAGGTTGGAGTGAGTAAAGATTTTGCACATGCAATTTTGCGTGAAGATTTGAACATGAACCGAGTGGCTGCAAAATTCGTACCCAAGTTGTTGTCGCCGGAACAAAAAGCACGCCTCTGCACATTCATCCCAATTGATCCACACTTTCTTAGCCAAACATGGAATTACAACCGTTCGTCAACCTGTCTACTCTCCAGACCAGTCTCCTTGCGACTTCTTGTTGTATCCAAAATTGAAGACGCCACTGAAAGGATCCAGTTTTGAGAGTAAAGAAGAGATAATGCTGAACGTGACGACGGAGCTGAACACCATTCCAAAAGAAGACTTCCAGAGGTGTTTCCAGCAGTGGAAGGATCGATGGGCTAAGTGAGTACAAGCACAAGGGGCCTACTTTGAAGGGGATTAGGGTCCCAACTTCGTCAGGTATTCGAAATATTTTTTCTGCCCAAAGGTCGGATACTTTTTAGACAGGCCTCGTATACAATTTCGATAAATGAAGAATAATGTTCAATTTTATACAGCAACGGAGTTCTATGGAACTATTTTGTTTTAGATAATGGCAGGTGTTCTATCTGTGACATCCCAGTCAGACGGCACACATACTCGGTAATCCGATTCCGCTGTATTTATCCTTTTCAAAGACATAAAAGCCTATTTCCACTGGTACTTAGGTACCTTGATAGATCCATTAGCATATTTGGTATTTAAACAGCACCTATTACTATACGTATTAATACCAATATAGAACCTCTTACCAAGATTATTAAGCATAATTGGCATAAATAATATGGTGTCGATTTTTTTTTCTCACTTAACCATAATGAAGAATAAGTACCTTTTTTTCATTAAATTTCCTTTTTAAGACATAACTTTTTCTTTATTTCAGTTATTGCTGATTTTAAGCTATTTAGTTTTTATAGAAAACGGTTTTAAAAGCAATACGTAGTTTAAAAGCAACCCATAAAATAAACACTCGGTTTCAGAAAGCATCAAAAAATCCAATTCGTAGAAGTGGGCATCGCACGCTATTCACATTGATGCTTGGATTTACCTGATTAAAATATTAAAAGTGTACTAATATATATATATATTAAAGAACGTACAATAAGCTCTTTTCATTCTTATTAAGTACAGCTTTAAGCTTGCATTCATTTTTGATATTATCTTTAAAATATAGGTAATTTCCCCAATATGCAATTGACCTGTATTATTGACATTTAGTTTTTTTCAACAATTGAGCTTATTTTTAGTACCCAGTATATTGTAGACTGATGCTTTTTTAAGGTTAAGGTGCCATGGTCCAGTATATATTTGCCCGGTATAGCTTACACTGATGTATTTTTAAGGGAGATTACCACTGCTCGTTATAATCTACCATAATGCTCAGTGGGGCCACCTATTGATGCTTAAGGTAACTACACAGGTGGATGCCATAAATATTTTTTTTAAAAAATAGCATGGTTTATAGTTTAATTTTAATCAATGGCTAATGCTAAATCCATAAGAAAAATTTATTTTTAAGCATCTTCTCCTAACGATCCAATTCAAATTTTTGAGTGATTTTTGGGATTGGGAGCTTGAATTCCCCCTCATGCTCTCCGAAATTTTAGAACTCTAGTACAAGGGTATTTGAACAGAAACGCGGTAACTCTTTTTTTTCATTAATATATCCCTACATTAATATGTACAGTCCGCAAAAAAAAAAA
>NC_092210.1:700286-705400 GCF_043381705.1 Parasteatoda tepidariorum
ATAAATTAGGCTGTGACCTAATGTCACACACTCCTCTTTTGAATTAGTCAATGGGTTATCGTAAAATATTTATTTGCGCAGGCGACTTTTTTTGGCGGTTTTCTGGACTATCGCCAAATATATAAACCTTTATTGCGGCCCAATTTACCACCCAATTTTTTTAAAATTTTGTCTACCCCCCTAATTCAAGGGTCTAGATTCCAAATATGCAAAAAACAAATTATATGTTTATTAAGAGAAAGTACGTTTTTGTGTCTGATTTCGTAACTTAATTAATAGTTAGCACTAATTAATTAACATATTTGAAGTCTCCCCCAGGAACCATTAAGATTGACACTTAGTTCGTGAAAATCCGATCATTAGAACGAAAGTTATTCAGGGTGATTCGTTTTTTTTTGCGGACTGTACACTAATTAATCTGTTCCTAATACCCCTGATCCAAAAATATATATTTAAGTGGAATATTCTATTCGATATGGAATATTTTATCTAAACAAATTGTAATCAATGTTAATTATGATTAAGTACATCATGGAAGACCTTTATAATTTTAATTTGTTACAGGCCTTTTCAAATCTTGCTCGGCATCTGATATCATAAAATATGTTACTTACAGACTAGAAGAAGATAGTGCCATACTTTGTCAACAACGGCAAAAGGTAATATTACTTTTTATTACAAAAAGAGGCTTTGATATATATATATTATATATATATATAGTAGTACTTCACAAAATGGCAATCAAGAATTGGGACTTGCAATTTTAACTCCCTACTTTCTAATTTTAGTTGTTTTAAAATTAAAATAAAATAAATTGTTTACCTGTCAATTACTTATCTCTGATTTAACTATATTTTTTATTATTCTGTTTCACTGCTTTTTTTTGTTCTGTTCGTTGTGATATATGAAACCCTAAGAATTTTCCCCATCGGTCGTATATTTTCCTCTGCAAGGGGGGGGGGGAGTATGAGTAAGGTATGATTTGGTAGCAGTTTTTACCAAGGAAATGTAAAAGCTCGCTACGGCTGGTCTTGCCATCTTGTTTGGTAATATTTGTAAAAATTTTATAACCGTCGTTGAACAGCTGACCCAATATTTTGCTTAGAACTACTAATGGCCAACGCCGTAGCCTTGTAATTTTGAACCCAATCCAGAAGACAAGGGAACTCCTGGATCGATTTTTGGAAGAAATTTGTAGGAATTTTAGATGGAACTAACTCGCATTTGTGTTGCATGCAGAGAAAGACCACGATAAACTCCCACGGTTAGCCTGGCTGTAAGAGGACTCTAACCCATGATCCGTCTACCACAGAGGATATTTCACGTCAGCACTGTGGTTGGTGCCAGCCGGATGCGGAATTCGTATCGACCCACCATCGCTGGGATTCGAACCCGGTTTACCACATTGGAACGCGAACGCTCTATCCCCTGAGCCATCACGGCTTCTTTTTTGGTAATTGTTTTCATCCCTCAGAATAACATCTTTTAGGCATGGATATATGCTTTTTTTCTTTCTTATTTTTCGATTGCATCCCTATATAATTGTTGCCAGATGCTTAAGTTAAGTATTAAAATAAAATATGTCGTTATTAGTTTCGAATAGAGACGCATTAATGTTTTTAATTGTTGTAAGCATAAATTTAGTTAGATAATCCTGTCCATATTCCGTGCTGCATTTTCCGTACTGCTGTTTTTTCCATCTATGTTATAAATATGAATGGAACAAGCCTCAAAATATTTCATCTTTACTAAACATACTTATTAATATTACAAATGATTTTTTTCTTACTTATAAAAGTTTAAAATAATTATTCTGAGCAGTAATTGCTTTTTAGAAATACGAGTAGATGCTTATAAGAACTAAAAAAAAAACATAATTGGCTAAAATGACTAATTTGCCTTAAATATCAATTGATGCATTTTTGGCGACTATATTATTATTAAATTTGATTCCAGACAAAAATTATTATTCTTATCTAAACACACTCTTTACAGTTAATTAATGCTTATTCAAATATAAAATAATGTTTCTACGCTAGAATTGCTCATTAGATTTAAGCAAGATAAGGTATTTTTATGTCAAGTAATGATTACTATTCCAAATACTATTTTGTACAACCAACCCTTAAATGGTCGTTTCTAATGTGATATTTTTTTTCAACAGTCAGAAAGATTGAATATTCAGTTTGTTTATGTGTATGATTGTGATAGATTAACTTTTCAAGCAGTTACCAACAAAACTAGTGAGTATAAATAAATTTTAAATACATATTATTAAATATAATTTTATCATGAATATACTACAGTCCCTGGCAATATTATTAGACGCACTATATGATTCTATGTAAAATTGCAATTATCAGGTGTTACTATACAGAGATACTGTTTTTAATCGGAAAAAACCGGTTTGCATTTGTTAACGCTCCTAAATCAATGGGTTAACATTGTAATGCAATACGCTGAAAATAAATACAAATAGGAATTATGTAAAACATTTCCCGAATTAAAACCCATTACATGTATGTTTAAATGTAAAAGTATTGGCTATAAACTCGTGCAAATCATGTCATTTTTAAAACACTGCAGTGCGTCTAATAATTTGATCTAATTATTATAATATACTAATATAATGCTTCATATAATAAATATTCTATATATATATAATGTATCTTCGAATTTAACCATTTGATACACGAACGTAAACAAGTGCAAACTGGTTTTAGTCGCGGAAAAACAATGAAGCTGTATAGTATCACTTGATAACTAAGATTTTATATAGAATCTTACAGTGCGTCTAATAATTTGGCTAGGGACAGTAAACTTTATATAAAATGAACATAATACCTGAAAAATTAGCTATTTAAAATAAACACTATATCCTATCGTCAAATTTACATTATTTATCGTCTAACTTAACCCATTGATACACTAACGTAAACAAGTACAAACCGCGTATAAACAATAAAGCTATATGGTATCACCTTATAATTAAAGTTTTACATAGAATCTTAGAGTGCGTCTGATAATAAGCACAAAGAAATTAAAACGAGAACATAACTTATTAGCAAAAAGTGTAAAGTAAAAAAAAAAATTTTGAAATTTAACAATCAAGTAAAAATAGAGAATAAAAATTCAGGAAAACACAAAAAAAAAACTAAAAATGTGATATATAAAGCAAAAAGCGCATTTAAATGTATACTTTTACTAACAGGCATTTAAAATGTTTTCGCAACAAGTTAGCCAGATTACAAAATATGAAAAAAAAAAAGACTCGTGAATAGTGGATGAAGGGTAATAGCGCGTTCCTACTGTCTACAGAAGCGTATTTGATTTGTTAGCTATTTTGGATTGGACAGAATCTGGATGTGCACAAGTTAATAACAGTATACTGGATAATTCAAAGTTTATAATTAATAAGGTTGAGCCGTGGTGGCTCAGGGGATAGAGCGTTTGCCTTACAATGAGGTGAACCTCGTTCGGATCCCAGCGATAGCTGGTCGATACTAATTCCGCACCCGTCTCGCACCGACCACTGTGTTGGCGTAAAATATCCTTAATGATAGACGGATCAAGGGCTAGAGTCCCCTTGCCATCAGGTTGACTTTTCTGAGAGAATTCATATTATTTAAAGAACTACTTCCATTTAAGGAAAAAAATTAAATTTTTTTCAATTAATAAATTTTTAATTAAATTTCTTTCATTATGGATATTTTTTAAATTTTGTAGCTGATGCAAATCTATTGAATGTATTTTAAAGAAAATGTATCTAAATAAGGAAATAACTTTTTAATAATTGAATTCACATAATTTCTTACAGATATTCAAATATGTTTGCAAAGTGCAGGCACTTTTCAAGATAATTTCCCAGAATTTGTGAAAGCAATTTACGTAATCAACGGTAAGAATTATATAAATATGTATATCTTAAAATACTAAAATATTCCAGTTATCTATTTTGTTTCGTCGAAAATTACACTTAAAAAGGAATATAGTGGAAGTATAATGGAAGAACTGGATAAGTGACATTTTTAAAATAATTGAGAATTCTCGTGAAAAGTTTTTAGTTTAGTCTTGTTCACATATATAACGTTAATTTATAAAGCTAAATTTATCTAATTACAAAGATACTTAGTAGAAGAACCAGAAAGTGAATTTTATCCAAAGAGCGGTATAAAGTTTGTATTCCTTAATAATAATTTTACTTTTTGGTATTTCGCCTTATGCAGTGAGATTTTTTTAGCGAATTGAAAATTTTTTGTGCACAATTATAAAATATATTTATCTAAAGATAATTCCAGGCAAAAAATAACTTTCAATAAACATGTATTTTTTTATTATTTTATTTAATATTTGTCGAAAAAATTTTAAATTGTTAGGTATAAAATTTTTACAAGGCAAAATATGCAAGGCAAAATATACAAGGCATAAATTTACAAGACAAAATACAAACTTTGAGGGAAATCGGTCGGAATAGTTTCTGAGAAATCGAATTTCAAAAAAGTTACATTTTTAAGGAAAGGAGGGCAACTACTATACACCAGAAGCAGAGAAAAGGAAAATTCCAGGTGTATCACAGCACCAAACATCAAGGAATTTTCTGTTCTTTTTCTTTTCTTTTTTTTCTTCATTTTTTGGTACCATCACACCATTTTAAGGATAAAATATTGGCTACCGTTATTAGTGTTAAGATACACTAAAATGTTCTACATTGCGGATAAAAAGTCATAGGGGATTTGTCGGGAGGTGTGGTTGATGGAAGGGCCATGTGGTGAAGATCATTCGCCATCTGCTTGTGCTAGATGTTGTATATCTCCATTCAAATGAAAAACACAGATTTTTGTAGACGAAGGCAACATTTTTATTTCATTTCGGTTTTGAGAAACATGTTCATTTCAGTAAGCGGCTCATCAATGCACAAGAGCCTAACTGCACCACGTGCATGCTGGATCCTCCCTGTGTGCTCCAGGGAGTAGATAGTAATTTAATTTAAGTCATTTGAATAATAATTGTTTTCTTGCTGAATTTACCTGATGCATCAAATAATTAGGAGATAAGGAAAAACTTATTATGGTAAAAATCAATGATTAAACTCTAGAGCACACAGGGGGAAAAAA
>NC_092210.1:706137-734578 GCF_043381705.1 Parasteatoda tepidariorum
ATGACTATTTATTTTTATGTTATTTTAACTTACTCCAGCGTAACATACTTAGTTGTGCTAAAAAGTAGGTTTATAACAGTTTAGTTACTTAAGTTCATTTTGAAATTTTGTTCTAAAATCTATAAAACGCAATTTTTTATAGTTTTTGAAAGCAAACGATAATATTATTTTAAATTTTTAAATAAAATTTTAATTAAAAAAATTAAACCCTTTTTTTACCATGTAACCATTTCTCAAAAGTATGCATTATGTTAGACAAAAGTAAATTTTCTCAAACATTATATAAATATACTTAAAAAGGATTAACGTTTCATTTGTAGTTGTCATAATCGTAGTCAATTAGAGTATTCCGTGCCCATTTTTGTTGACCAGTGAAATTATTCAGTTATTCTTGACTAATGAATAAAGGATACTGAATAACGAATATTCTTTATTCAAAATATTTCTGACTAATGAATAAATCTTTATTCATCTTTATTCATCATTGAATAATTATTCATCATTCTTTATTCATTATTCTGAATGACAAATGCCCATCTCTGCTTGAAATACGTACATAGGCAGGATATGAAAATCAATCAGACGACATACATCGATGGAGACAGCAATCCATGATTTGAAATGTTTAACGGAGTCAATCCAGAAAGAAAAAGCATTTGAACAATGGGTGATAGTAATGAGGCGATCACAATTTTTTTGTTGATTTTTTAATTACTCTTTCTTTTCAATGCCCACCCGGATATTAACTTTCGTCATTCGGGTATCGGAAGAGTAGATTTGTTGACTACTCTATCAGGGTCACCCTATTAGGTGGGCAAACATTGTACCCACAGTAAGAGAGACAGATAATTCAGAGAAGAGAAGGAAAGAACATTCATGGCCTTATCCCTGATACGAACACGAGATCTTTCTGACTTTCAGCTCCCTGATCACCATACAGCGCCACCCTCCATTTTATTACTCTACAAATTGGAATATTTCATTAGTTTTTATATATAATATACATAATATTTCGAGTTATTTAGTTACGAATTGTCATCCATTCTTTTGTTTTCTGATATTTTCTTTTTATTAAAAAATATTCAACTCGGTTTTAAAACTCATGTTGTTTAGTCGTAGGCCATTCAGGCAAAATGTGCGATTGTTCTAGTTTTCCAGTGACGCCATCTAGGGACATTCTGCCACACCTATACGTCTCACCCGTTTATGGTGTGGGCTTATTCATGCATTCGTCCGCAGATCGTAATTTTGACCTGCACCAGACAACGATCAATCTCCAATTCAGTATGCATGCCCAGAGGTATAATTTGTTATGTTACCCAACAGATTTAAAGTGCACTAGTCATCATTTACTACAGTCTTCGGTTGGCTGAATTCCCGTACCTACGAACGTGAGTCTGTCAACCAGGCTATCCTGGCCCGTCTATCTAAAACTCATCTTTTAATATTATAGTTGACTGTTTCTGTACATAAAATGCGGAGCCCAGCGTTTCATAGTAGATTTTCGTATAAGTGTTTTTACAGTGCATGCATCGTAAATGTGGATTCATGCCTTATAAATGTCACGTCATGTTTTTTTTTCTCCAGATGGCTGGAAAGAGAAGTTACTGGAAAATATCGATGACGAAGTTTTACCAGCATTTCTTGGCGGGAAAAGAACCGATCCAGATGGTAACCCTCTCTGCAGAAGTCTAGTAAGATAAATTAATTGCAGTTAAGTCAAAAATACATTAAATACTTCAGAAACTTTTCTTCAAATACTCATTTAGATTTGTACAGAGAATGAAATTTCATCAATTTAGTTAAAAGATTTTTTTAAAAAAAATTATCGATTGTAGATCAAAATTAATAATGGGAAAGAACTTAGAAAATTAAAAAAATAAAAAAAATAAATGGATTTGAAATATATTAATAACATCGAAAGTTTTTTATGATTTCATTATAGGAGTTTTATATACATAAATTGTTTAAAGGCTAGTCGAAAGATTCATGCCAGTTCATGTGTTTAGATACTAATTTTGATCCTTTCTCTTGTTATCACTGTTTCATTTCTGTTGTTAAAGTGCTCATTTGAGTATTTTTTTTAAATGCACTATACCGTAAAAACTATGGTTTTTACCGGTACTTTTAAGATTGATTGTAAAATCTTGCCAACCATGTTGACTGAGTTAAATTGTGCAAGTTTTACTCATATGGTCTAACAAAATAAAAAAAATCGCCCTTTCTTCCCTAGTTAAGGCATTGTCTAAAGTATTAACATTACTGTTATACAAATGGTTATAAAGTATTCATTTTTAATTTAAGTATTTCAAAAAATGTTGTATTTAACTCTGGAGCTATTCTGTTTCGGTGGATCCAAACTTTCATTGAGGCCAGTGATGCTTTTGTGGTAATGATTGCTGTGCGGAAATTTAACCTAAAATAGGTACTGTGATAAAGGGGAGATTTTAGAGTTTTATGTATCATTTCATACGCATCCATACGTAAGGTTTGAAGTAAATGCGCATGCGCACCTGAAGCGGCTCAAGTCGCAGAAATGGGTATGCTCCAATGCAATGGGATACATGCAAGTGACGTAGTGTGGGTATCTCGAGCCTGATTGGTTGTTAAAACGTGGCTTTGTTTACTTTAGAAATTGTTCTTTCCATTCCATTTCGAGTTAACTCATCCTGTCAAGTATCAATTCTCTTAAGTGATACATTCTATCCTTCACAAAGATTCTTTCACAATGATTTCAATTCTTTCACCATATATATTTCTTACTTAACACAAAGACAAGCACGAAGCCTTGTGGAACATAAACAAAATTATTATGCATTGAAGTTGCCAGGTAGACAAAACAAAAACATATTACGTGTTGCAATAAAATACATAATTACATAATGTACATAATACATGTTGTATATATACTATACATTACATAATACATACTATATACATACTATACATTACATAATACATACTATACATTACATAATACATACTATACATTACATAATACATACTGTATTTAATTAACTTCCCGTTAATTAACATTCTAACTTACGTGGAAAAACTTAGCTCAACTTTGACACGTCATTTTGTTTATTGGCTATAAGCTGGCTCTGACGTCATAGGTCACATGTGCGGGTATGTTTGATCGAGAAGGAGATACTATATACATTCTCAATTCGAACGAGAGCAAAATAAAGAGATCTTTAAAAAATGCGTATGGTAAAAAAATCACCTGATGAACAGTAATTATCTTCAATTTTATAGTACAAATGGGAATATTAGAAACTAATTATTTCTAAAGCTGAGCAACTTTGGTGAAAGATTCTCCTGAAGATCTAGTTTATTCAATATCTTAGGAGAATTACGTAACAGTGTTCTAATTTCTAATAGCATTAAACTTATTTCCTTTTCTTATAATGTTAAGCTGACCAGCCTCCTCCTAAAATTGGTAGCAAAATTTATAAAAGAGCAGTCAAAAACTTATCTCTAAACATTTCTAGTTATTTAAAAGAAATTATTTCTGTTAGAAGGATTTCTGCTCTTAGAATATTAATTTGGAAAGATAAAGCAATGAGTTTTCATATATCTGTATGTATTAAAATTTTCATGTTATTAAAAATATTATTTCATTATAGTGGTCATGTTATTAAAATGAGTTTGTCTAAGTATATATTTATTTACCAATTAAAATAAAACAACAGTAAAAGTATTAGGTAAATATTTTATTGTCGATTTTTGAATAAAATTTCGCAAAATTAGGCGATTTTGATTGATTTGTACTTTATAAAAAATGGTATCAACTCCTAATGACGGCTTTAAATTACGATGCATATAAATGCATATTTAATCTATACTATTAATAACTAGGTATATATGTATTTTTTTTTGTCTGTATTTAAATATCCAAAGTTAATTAATACACGTTTATTAAATTTTAGAAAGATTTTCTTGCCCGTGCAAAAAGTTTATTCGTGTCCTTCACCAATTTTTTTCAACAGCTATAAACAATAACGAGTTCTTCAATAACATGGTTTTAGCTTATAATAAAAATAAGCAGGATAGCAAAACTGTGAAATTTCACTAATAGTTTTTTTTTACACCACTGAAACTCAGTACTATTTTAACTATATTATATTCGTAAAACAATCATATTAGTAGCATAAAATACCGAATATTTTTTAATCAGCTTTTTAGTGATAGCATATTTGTTATTATTTTCAATTTCTAGATATGCCCTGGAGGTAAAATACCAGAGAGATATTTTCTCTCCTCCAACAAGAGTACAATAAGAAACCTGGAGGGAGTGAAGAGACTAGTGGTATCAAGGCACTCTAGTACTGATGTAGTCATTGATGTTCTTCATCCATCTTCCGTTTTAATGTGGGAATTTGAAACAAAGGACAGAGATATCGGATTTGGAATTAATTGTAAAATTCCCGATCAAAATGATGGAGAGATAATTGAATTGATTCCCAAGAAAAGAATTGACACTTCAAATGGGCCTGAAACAGGAACTTATGTGTGTCATAATGCTGGTTCACGTAAGTATGAAAAAGTTCATCATGTTTTCAACTAACATAAGAATTTGAAATTATTCAATGGAATACCTGCAAGTGACGTATCTCGATCCTGATTGGTTGTTGTAACGTGGTATTTGTTTACGTTAGCAACTGCACTTTCCATTCTATTTAGAGTAATCCAAGCCTCTAAAGGATCAATTTACTTAAGTGTTACATTCTAAATTCTTTCACAAAGATTTCAATTGCTTCACCATATATTTCTTATTTAACACAAAGACAGGCACGAAGCTACGTAGAACATAAACATAAACGAACTAATTATGCATCGAAGTTGCCAGGTACACGAAACCAAATTATATCACAGTTACAATTTTTTCACCATATATTTCTTATTTAACACAAAGACAGGCACGAAGCTACGTAGAACATAAACATAAACGAACTAATTATGCATCGAAGTTGCCAGGTACACGAAACCAAATTATATCACAGTTACAATTTTTTCACCATATATTTCTTATTTAACACAAAGACAGGCACGAAGCTACGTAGAACATAAACATAAACGAACTAATTATGCATTGAAGTTGCCAGGTACACGAAACCAAATTATATCACAGTTACAATTCTTTCACCATATATTTCTTATTTAACACAAAGACAGGCACGAAGCTACGTAGAACATAAACATAAACGAACTAATTATGCATCGAAGTTGCCAGGTACACGAAACCAAATTATATCACAGTTACAATTCTTTCACCATATATTTCTTATTTAACACAAAGACAGGCACGAAGCTACGTAGAACATAAACATAAACGAACTAATTATGCATCGAAGTTGCCAGGTACACGAAACCAAATTATATCACAGTTACAATTCTTTCACCATATATTTCTTATTTAACACAAAGACAGGCACGAAGCTACGTAGAACATAAACATAAACGAACTAATTATGCATCGAAGTTGCCAGGTACACGAAACCAAATTATATCACAGTTACAATTCTTTCACCATATATTTCTTATTTAACACAAAGACAGGCACGAAGCTACGTAGAACATAAACATAAACGAACTAATTATGCATCGAAGTTGCCAGGTACACGAAACCAAATTATATCACAGTTACAATTCTTTCACCATATATTTCTTATTTAACACAAAGACAGGCACGAAGCTACGTAGAACATAAACATAAACGAACTAATTATGCATCGAAGTTGCCAGGTACACGAAACCAAATTATATCACAGTTACAATTCTTTCACCATATATTTCTTATTTAACACAAAGACAGGCACGAAGCTACGTAGAACATAAACATAAACGAACTAATTATGCATCGAAGTTGCCAGGTACACGAAACCAAATTATATCACAGTTACAATTCTTTCACCATATATTTCTTATTTAACACAAAGACAGGCACGAAGCTACGTAGAACATAAACATAAACGAACTAATTATGCATCGAAGTTGCCAGGTACACGAAACCAAATTATATCACAGTTACAATTCTTTCACCATATATTTCTTATTTAACACAAAGACAGGCACGAAGCTACGTAGAACATAAACATAAACGAACTAATTATGCATCGAAGTTGCCAGGTACACGAAACCAAATTATATCACAGTTACAATTCTTTCACCATATATTTCTTATTTAACACAAAGACAGGCACGAAGCTACGTAGAACATAAACATAAACGAACTAATTATGCATCGAAGTTGCCAGGTACACGAAACCAAATTATATCACAGTTACAATTCTTTCACCATATATTTCTTATTTAACACAAAGACAGGCACGAAGCTACGTAGAACATAAACATAAACGAACTAATTATGCATCGAAGTTGCCAGGTACACGAAACCAAATTATATCACAGTTACAATTCTTTCACCATATATTTCTTATTTAACACAAAGACAGGCACGAAGCTACGTAGAACATAAACATAAACGAACTAATTATGCATCGAAGTTGCCAGGTACACGAAACCAAATTATATCACAGTTACAATTCTTTCACCATATATTTCTTATTTAACACAAAGACAGGCACGAAGCTACGTAGAACATAAACATAAACGAACTAATTATGCATCGAAGTTGCCAGGTACACGAAACCAAATTATATCACAGTTACAATTCTTTCACCATATATTTCTTATTTAACACAAAGACAGGCACGAAGCTACGTAGAACATAAACATAAACGAACTAATTATGCATCGAAGTTGCCAGGTACACGAAACCAAATTATATCACAGTTACANTTTTAAATCAGCAGTGGGGACAAACCTATTAACATTTAAATATATTGTCCAGAAAGATATAAAAACCCTCTTTCCAAGGTCAAATGTGCTATTCTCTACCTATCCACCAGCATGTAAGGTTGTCCTTCTGGGGCTCTGGCCCTTACTTTAATAAAATTATATTATGATTCCTGCATTTTCCTGTATCTTTTTCAAGAAGCACCGGCCACACTACGAACTTACAATGTTTAGGCTTTCAAAGCGTAACAGATAAGTCGGCAGTGATAGCTTCCTGTCGCGAAAAAATTATTATTGAAAACTGAAAATGATATTTAATTTAATAATGGAATACATCTTTTGATAATCGACTTTCGCTTCTAAAATGATTCGTAACCTTGGATTAGAAATTCGAATGCGTGGGTGTGGTAAAGAAGAACGAGGACTGTTATTTCTCTCTTTGTTTTGTCTTCTTCTCGCTTTAATCCCCGATTAGAACTTTATTTTGATGACTTTAGAATTAAGAAACAGAAAAATTAAACGAATAATGTCTGATTCAAAAGAAAACCAGGTGGATGCTCCAGCACGCGTTAATATTTCTCCGTGTGAGGATAAAAATAATTTCCCCAACTGGATCAAGTATTTCAATAAAAAATGTGAAATTCTACATTTGGAAGGAAACTGGAAAATAAATAACATACCTGAATACCTGAAACGAGACTTATTTACCTTCTACATTAATGAATGCATAGAAATTGATAAATGGACCGAACTCGAGGTAAAACTACAAGAAAAATTTTCTCTTTTTAGAGAAGATAAGTATGAACTTTTTCTATCTATGAGGCCATCTCCAAAAAAGACATTTTCTGAATATGCTGCTGAGAAGTGGAAATCGTCGAAAGATCTAAACATAGATGAGGAGCTGTTGCTAGAATCCATCAAAGCTGACATACCGGAGAAATTTCGTAATTTTCTGAGTATAGCATCTCCATCTACTGTGGAAGAACTTATTAAGTTATGCTCAAAATTAGAAAAAAATGAAAAGAGTGCCTTCAATAGACCTACTCCCCAACGACACAATTGGAATGATAATACACGATACTATGAGCAACCAAGGCAGTGGATTCCCCAGCATCGGTACAGAATGGAGCAGCTAAGGCAGTGGATTCCCCAAAATCAGTACAGAATGCGGCAGCCAAGGTTTGTGAATTAATCTCTATGGAGTACCTCAGCATGATTCCCAGCCTCCGCAGCCCAGCAATAACAAAAGCTGTCCATCAAATGACTATTTATGTGTGACATCGCGAGTGAACAATAAGAATTTACTAACTATATTGGACACAGGATCCAACATCACTATAATTCAGAAACATTTTATAGGACAATCAAAAAAACATTTGAACTCTACTAGGATTTTAATTTCGCAATTTCAAGGATATATCAAGGGAAACCTCCAAAAGGTAAGTGTTAAAATAGGAAACACTACAAAAGTAATAACATGCGCCTTTATAGACACCCCTCTTAATTTTGCTATACTTGGTCTTAATGAAATATCATTATTTAAGTTACATATTGATTTAAAAAATTTTAGAGTTTTTCAAAAATTTAAAGATGTTACATATGATAAATTTTCTCAGTCTAATAATTATTATAGTGCTAAAAATAAATATCATACTAATATATTTTACAGCAATAAACAAAAAATTGATCTTATAAATGTATAATATTGGACAATATACTAAAAATAATAAATTTTAATTTGAAATCGCGTGAAGGGGGAAGTTCTGACCAATAGGCTAGCATATTGATCAGACCTTTCTTCAGAGGGGGGGAATATTATGTGATGTTAAAACAATTATATATTAAATATAATCCATAAATAGAGCATTTATCTAACGCCCAAACGTTTAAAAACCTTTCCCACAAGAAAGTAATAATATTGATCTAATTATCTCAAAAAATGTGATGATGTGGCTTTAGCAGCTTGGGAAATTGATCAGTCCCACGCTACTGAGACCTATTAACATTTAAATATATTGTCCAGAAAGATATAAAAACCCTCTTTCCAAGGTCAAATGTGCTATTCTATACCTATCCACCAGCATGTAAGGTTGTCATTCTGGGGCTCTGGCCCTTACTTTAATAAAATTATATTATNTATCATCTAAAATAACCACGTAGTATAAATAATAACAGGGCTACATCCCTGTTATCATTGTTGTATTCAGCTTGAATAATGCAGTCATAAGCCATAATACGTTCTCAAAAGGTTTATTTAAAGGTAGGCTGGTGGCTATAACAGTTCACATCCCCACTCCACAAGGGAGGGGGTGTAGACGAAACTCCGGATGGTTCCGGCAGATGTTTTATGGAACACGTTATTCAGCAAGAGACATGCGAAAACCATCGGTCCCGCATTAAATACTACAGAGAATGATGTAATTAGGTTCCAGTCGTACATACCTTTGTAACTCCACTCATTATGGAATATCATTTAATGCTTCCTAATATGGAAGTGAAAGAGGGACAAGATTCTAAAAATAACTCCTCCTTAGAAATATAAATCTAATTATGATTCAATGGTAAGTTTTCAGCCTTGAATTCCCAAAATAGAATTTCTTCACCTATTCTTTACTAAAGACATTTTATGAAAACGAAAGAGTTTTAACGGTTTTATTAATACAAAAGTATTTATAATTTTTGTATTACATCCCCCCCCCCCCAAAAAAAAAATTTTGGTAAGCCAAAATAAAAAAATTAAGAATACTTTACATTTATAGAATTTAGGTTGGTACGACTGTTACTTTTTCCTATTGCAAATAATATTTTTTTGATTTACATGAAAAAAAAACAATTATTTACAATGACAAAAACATAAAAAACATGATAATGCAATTTATCTGTTTAGTCAATTAAACAGAAAGAAAAATGAAACATATTTATTTAACTATTCTACTAAAATTTTCAAAAATTTTTCACACAAAAATATATAAAATTTTTATGCAAATAAATTGGACAACATGTGTCATTAATTCAGAATTTAAGATTCTGTGTGGTTAAAAGGGGTTATTTACTTGATGAAAGTCTGTATTCCCCGTTAAATTGGAGGAAAACAGAATTTCATGAAGCAGAGGGAAATTGAGAGTTCCAGACTGGACAATACAAAAATAGTTCATAAAAATTTTCCCACTTTGTTGAGAAAAAAAGTTAAACTTTCATCGCCCTCACATCCAAATGATGTAGAGGTAAACATCTCCACACGCAATTCGGATCTCCCCCAAAAAAAGGTTTTACTTCTTCCGTAGAAGAAAAAAAAATTTCTTTTGTTTTAGACACATTCATGATTTAATTTCAACATTTGTGGATTGTGATATTTCCTAAGCTCTGATACATGTACTTTTTCAAAATTTTGTTTACTTAAATTATTCTTTTTATATATTTTGTAATCAGTTTCTTGGTCATACTTTCTTTTTCCTATTTTTCCTTTTATTTTTTGTTTTTGTTACCCTTTACATATTTTTCGTCGATATTAGCCTGATAATGTACGCATCCATTACCTAGATCTATCTTCGAATCATTTGAACTTTTTGGACTTTCTTTCTTTTTATTTTTTCAATGTTTACTTTTACTGAAACATCTTTAACTTTTATTTTTTCGATGTTTACTTTTACTGAAACATCTTTTTCATAATTTTTGACCTTAACATTTTGAGAATTCCGCTGTCTAATGTGCAAAGATAAGTTGTCACTTTTAGAATTAGCAGAGATGATCAGTCTCTAACCAAATAGAGTAACAACTGGCCCGACACAATCAATAAACAAACAAAAATCTTTGCAAGTTTACAACACAACTAAAGCATATGGTAAATCAGTATCAAGTATAAAAACTTAGCTGAGTTAGAAATTTCGCCTATCGTAATAAGGGAAACTCACAAATTTTGTTAAGTGTTAACTGTCCTTTTGTTTGGGTAACATATAAGTTTTCACATTTTTTAAAAAGGAATACTTAGTTTTGACCAAGTCCAAAAAAATAAAAGAATTAAAAAATTTTTTTTTTCATTTATATTTTTCTTTCTTTCTTTTTGGACATAAAATTGGTAATTTAATTTGTCACAATAGGGTGTTAGGAAATTCCAATATTTTCATTTCTATTTTTATTTTGTAAATATTTTGAGTGTATTCAGTTACTAATACATTTCAATTTGTGTTTTATCATTTTTCAAACTATTTGTATTAGTTTTAACTTTTCTTGGTTTAATTTATAATTTCTACCAAACCACAATTGCATTCAAAATAAGAATATTTTAATGGCATTTTATCTTAACCCTAAGCACTATAGTAAAACAAATATATAAATTCTACTAATCAATCATTCATGGAAACTGTAACACATAAAACAATAAATATGAAAATAATTTTTCGAAACATTTTTTATGCTAATCAAAACAATCAATTCACTGAAAATAAAAATTTCTCAAAAAAAAAAAATTCAACAGTAAATACGATCGATGTATAAAAAGTAATTGTTTCAATTGAAACATCAAGCATGAGAAAAAAAAATTAAAATCATAAACAATGACTCTTGTTATGAGTACTTTTTTTTCATTAATCAATAAAAATTAAAGAAATTGTTTTATGAGAACTGTAAAAAAATTAACACAAAGGATACGAGAAAAAGTTCGAACCAGTCCATGAAGACATTCCGAAAACCGCAACACCAGATGAAAGTTGATAGGAAAAAAAATTTGTTTTTTCGATTCCAAAACACATTTTGAAAATCACAACATCAGATGAAATTTGATTAGTAATTTCTTCTTTAAGAGGAATCATATTTCTCCTTGAATGAGGCGGGGTAGACCAATTTATTGACGATAAAATTCAAAGCAGCACTGGTAGAGAGGCATGACTAAACTTTCTGTAAGTCACTTGTAAAGGAAAGGGATGGAATTTCAAATCGAAAACTTTTTAATTATCAGGAGTTCGATGCAGTTTTTCTTTTTAATCCAAGGAAAGAAATTGAAGCTCAGATTACTAGTTGTATCCATCGCCTTCAGAGCGTAGACAAAGCATGCAGCATAGACAAATGCAAAGTCGATGTTAGTTAAGTTCCACTGTAGTTATTATTTATACAAACAAAAAGTTTGATGATTGAAGAATTTGCTTTTTGTTGAAGATACTGGATGAATTATTAATTACCATGAGTTGAAGAAGAATTTGACTAGATAAATTTTCAGCTGTCCATTTGAAGGAGATATTCGATATTTTTGATGTAGTATTCCCCCGGTGGGTGATGGGATGAGGAATCTTTCCTTTCCTTCTACGCTTTTTTCACTGCCGATAAAGCAAACTTTTTTTTCCCCCGGTGGGTGATGGAATGAGGTTTTCGAAGTCACAGACGGTCTCCGCTAAGCTTAGTTTCTGAGATAGAAATGAGTAAGTTTCCTCCGCAAGCAACTATCCTGCTTGGCTTATAATATCAGGGCTACATCCCTGTTATCATTGTTGTCTTCATCTTTAATAATGCAGTCACAAGCCATAATACGTTATAAAAAGGTTTATTCAAAAGTATGCTGGTGGTTATAACAGTTCACTTCCCCACTCCACAAAGGAGGGGGAGTGACGAAACTCCGGATGGTTCCGGCAGATGTTTTATGGAACACGTTATTCAGCAAGAGACATGCGAAAACCATCGGTCCCGCATTAAATACTACAGAGAATGATGTAATTAGGTTCCAGTCGTACATACCTTTGTAACTCTACGCAGTATGGAAAATCATTTAATGCTTCCTAATATGGAAGTGAAAGAGGGACAAGATTCTAAAAATAACTCCTCCTTAGAAATATAAATCTAATTATGATTCAATGATAAGTTTTCAACCTTGAATTCCCAAAATAGAATTTCTGCACCTATTCTTTACCAAAGACATCTTATGAAAACGAAAGAGTTTTAACGGTTTTATTAATATAAAAGTATTTATAATTTTGGTATTACATGTATATATATATATATATATATATATATATATACACAAGGAGGCTTAACACAGAGACAGGCACGAAGCTAAGTAGAACATAAACTAATTATGCATCGAAGTTGCCAGGTACACAAAATAAAAAATATATCACGGTTACAATAAAAATACGTAATCAAATAATAAATCTATGTTAGGTAAAAGTAGACGAGAAAGAATTATATTTCAACTTATTCGATGAGCAATACGGCTCCCTATTTAATTAACTTATCGTTAATTAACATTCTAACTTATGTAGTGAAACTTAGCTCAACTTTAATATGTCACTTTGATAAAGATTAGCTGGCGCTGATGTCGTAGGTCACATGTGTGGGGTATGGGAGGTCTTCTTCTTCTTGAACTGCCAGTACCCAATTAACATTTACTTTGGAGTGTCTGCAATACCACGCTTAATGCGTGATAAAAACAATAATTTTTCACTTATATCTTAGATTTAAGTTCAAAACTTTACAGACAAACTTTTACCGCCAAATAGAATTCCTCGTTAATAGAAATTTCGATCACTTTCGAATGGGCTGGAAAGCTTAATTTTAAACTGGAGTTCTCTGCCTTATAAGAACGGAGATTACATTTATTTCCAAAAACATTGCGAGACAAATTTATCGCCAATTTGCCTTCGAATAGAATTTATGACTCATCAAAATTTTATCACCTAAAGGTAGCTTAGGTAAATTAATTAAGATAACTTAGATTTTAATTGGAACTCTGTGCTTAATTACAATACGAGTTATAATTGTTTACTAAATAGCGTACGCAAGCCTTTTTTCCAATTCATACCAAAATTTTGACGCTTTTTCATGAACAAGCGAATGAACATTTAACTAGGAAAAAAGTGTAAATAAGAAATCAATTAGAAATTTTAGGAACTACATTTTAAGCATATGCATAAAAAGGAGGAACGTTTTTCTCACCGATCAAAAATTTAAAACTTAAGGGTATTGCATCCAAAGATGTTTCTGTGGTGATAGACGTTTATTATTAAAGCAATGCACCTTGCGTTTTTTGTTTAACAAAAACAGAATTACTAATTAATTTATCCTCTTTAGTTCTATAATTTAGAATGTAGTTTTTAAAATTATCATTTTATTTTATTACTACAGTCTAATATTACTTACATTAAGATTTATTTAAATTAGGATTGTTTCAGTTGATTAATATTCGGATTCAAATGTCAAATATTTTTTTCTTGCATGTACATTAATTACTCGTAGCTTTTTTTTTAAAAATCTCATATTTCTATAAAAGCATTTGAAAATACAATAAGAGTATTTAAAATTGCAATAGGGAGATTTCGCAAATTTGTGTTAGCTTCATTACGCTTTCGTACGCAAGGCTTCAAATAATTGTGCATGAGCATTTGTGCTCTTGCGTCAGTTCTGGTGAAATGCGCATGCACCCGTGAAAAAATATCTAACCTAAGTAGGTAGGTAGGTACTTAATTCACGTCGCACTAGAGCTGCACAATGGACTATTGGTAACGGTCTGGGAAACATCCCTGAGGATGATTCGAAGACGTGCCATAGCAATTCTGATCCTCTACAGAGGAGATGGCTTCGGAAGCCAGACGACCTGTTCCGTGAAGTCGAGTACTTTACGATGCAACAGTTTAACTAGTTCCGGTACTGCGCACCCTCGGTCCCTACACAGGCTGATCGATTATGGTCACCCACCAGCTTACTGACCGCAGCAAGTAATGATTGACTTCAGTGTTCTTCTGGGAATCGCCATCCCCTCTGCAGAGGATCAAAATTGTGATGGCATGTCTTCGGATCATCCTCAGGGATGTTTCCCAGATCGTTGCCAATAGCCCATTGTGCAGCTCTAGTGCGACGTAAATGAACTACAACAACATCTTCTGGGAATCGCTTATTTACGATCAGTCCACTGCAGGACACTTACGTAAGTGAAAAGAAGAGATTTTGCCAAAATTCGTAGGTTAAAACCACAACGTAGTGGATCATCATTTGAACTTTGACCACAAAATCAAAACAAACATTTACAATATGCGTAAACTATCTCTAAACCTGTGACACACGATTCAAGATGTTTTTCTCAACGTGAAACTGCGGTTCTGTGAGCAAAGAAATTATGGAGTTTGATGAATTCAGCGATAAGGAATGCAGGTTATTATTATTAATATTTTTAATATTTGAAAATATTATTGAACTTCTATTGATTATTTAACTTCTTTTAACTAAAAGATAAAGTTAAAATGAATGTATCTTAGTTACTTAAGAAACTAGTGCAATTAGCCAACCATAATGTTAAAAAAAAAAACAAATAAAATTATTTATTCAATGAATGAACCAGTTATTGGAAGATCAGACGATTCATTTCTAAATTTTATCAACACATTTTTTCAAATTTGCATTCCGTGTCCATGTTTTTAGTTCCAAGGTAGACTTCAACAGAAAACAACATTTAACAACTATAGCGTAGCAACTTAACAGCGTGCTTGCAGCGTAAACCACGCCTACATAACGTAAAGATACGTAGCATCCAAAATAAACTCAAGCATACGCAGCTGCTTCAATCGTACGTACGGGAGAGTACGAAAGCTAACTTGCGATATCTCCCTAATTCCTACCATAGGAAATTAATAATCTACTGTTTATTATTGAAGTCTTCTCTGGCTACGATAAAGGTTGCTCTCGTGCTTGCCAGACAGTTTTTATATTCTTGCTTTTATTTTTCAGATATTCTCTTGTTTGACAATTCATATAGCTGGCTACATTCAAAAGAGATTTACTACAAAACAAAAGTGATTCCACCAACAAATGCAGACTGATATAATGGAAGCCCACTATCTTCCTCGTGATTAACTTTGAGGTGTCTTTTTGAGCTACTACTGAATAGTTTTAGAAAACATTTTCTTTATTTGAACCTTCAATTTTTTATGAAATACAGAATATGTATAAAACAGCGTTATCCTTACTTTCGCAAATGAATTAAAACACCAAGACTGCCAACGTTATGACGCAAACAGTTAATAAGAATGTATGTATCTATAGATCAGAATAAATTGGATGCTTGCAAACGAGAATATAGATATGAAAGGTATATTATAATATTATAACTATCTTTGAAGAGCTTACCCAGTTATCGGGTTTACGGCTGCTAATGTTCAACTCAGTAGCCGTATAATTTTGGACTCAAGCCGGAACACAACTGAACTCTTGGATCAATTATTGGGAGAAATCTGCCTTCGTGGAGGACTTTTTTCATGCGGAACTAACTCTCATTTGCGTTACATGGAGAAGAAAACCACGAAAATCTCCTGCGATTAGCTCGACGGAAAGGGGACTCTAACCCATGATCCGTCTACCACTGAGCATATTTTACGTCAGCACTGTGGTCGGTACGAGCCGGTTGCGGAATTCGAAATAACCTGTCATCGCCGGGATTCGATCCCGGAACACCTGATTAAAAGGCGGATGCTCTCTCCCCTGAGCCATCAATATGAAAGGTATAATCATTATTTGTTGTTGCCCACAAGTGGGTAATAGTTAAGTAAATGGGCTTTTCCGCTAAGTGGTTACTCCAAACGCTCTGAAACGTGGAGGTAGTTGGTTCGAAACTCATCGCATACTTGGATTCCAATTTCGTAAGGATATACAGTCATCTTTGTTCTTTCAGCATATATATGTGAAGGAGCTTCTGAGGTCGAGGGATATTGTATTTTCTGCAATGGCTCTGAATCGTATAGGTAATGGGTTCGAATTCCATCGTCCCTTTGGATGTATTTTTGAGGCATCCTGTGTTAAATTGTGCTATGCGTTATTTAACGATGGCTCATAAGTTGTTTTTTGTATAGGGCATAAAAACCTAAGTCGATAAATGAAATACATGTATATGAATATATAAATAAATAAATGAACAAACAAATAAAGTTGTTTTAATTATTTTTTTTTTAAATCAACATTTTATTTAAAAATTTGTGGAGGCCTGCCTGGCCTATCTGTATCGTCGGTCAAATGCTGTGCAAAGCGTGGAGGTAGCGGGTTCAAATCCTGCCGTAACCCTGGATGTATTATTCCTCGTTATGTCCTTCTTTGAATTGTTCTATCTGTCTTTTTACTTGCCAAAGGCTTATAATCCTAAATTGAGCACAGAAGCCTGCAAATGTATGTAATTTCAATAAAGCAATAAAACAATGAAAATTTATAATGAAAAAATAGGTATTGACTGATGGATAGATTCACCTGCTTATCAAAGAAAAAAGACTTGACGTCGGAGGTTGTGTGTTAGTGAAGGAATCTTTGGAAGTCTTAACAATGTGAATCGACATCAACGAATTGTGATAAAGTAGGTCCTTTATATTTCTAGTAACGGATACTTCACCTCGGTTACTGATAAGAACTTCGTAATTTTTGTTTTCTCCCGAGTTGGGAGCCTTCGCTCGTCGGGGAAGGAACCGCCCCCTTCACCGACAGACTCTTCTGTTTCTTTCCATGAAAACATTAAGTTACAATTTTCCGTATAATTTGGAAATGTAAATTATGGATCAGAATGAATTGATGGATGAAACTGCTGCAGAATATAGCAGTCGTCTTGCGAAAACAAATATTGACATCCTCTTAGAATATGACGATACGATCCAATACAAACTGACGTATGCAACGGACAATGGTCTAAATTCATACACACTATTTTTCTCGCCATCAGGAGTTAACTCGTTTTCCAAAAAACCTTTGCAATTAAAAACAATTCTAACTGACGTGGTTAGCGACCCAAGAAAAATTAGTTTATGCACTCATACAAGACATGGCAAACTACTTATTCAAACCTCTGATTTAGCTACAGCATTGGAACTTAGCAATCTGAATTCTCTATTTGATATACGTACCAAACCAAAAATGATACAAGAAAACATTACATCTCGCTTCCTACTGCATGAGATACCGCTTGACTTAAATCTTCGTGATTTAAAATTCGAATTAGAGCACAGCAACATCCAAGTATATATAGTATTCGACGATTCCAAAAAAAGGGAGATACCGTCCCCTCTGAAACCTGCTTAGTAACCTGTTACGGAACACAGACGCCGAAGAGTCTTAGACTCTTCTATGATAGCGTCCGACCTATAGCATTTTATGACCGCCGCAGACAGTGTCATAAATGTTACAAATTCACGTACCTGGAAAAGAATTGTCCCGCTCCTACTCAAATTTGTAGCCAGTGCAGTGGAAGTCATCACAAATCTGCATGCAACTGCTCTATAACGATCTGTAGCAATTGCACAGGGAACCACGCTTCTGGCTACCCTGATTGCCAAGCACGACTAGAGGAAGCTCGCAGACAATATAAATCAGAAAAAGATAAACCAACGTTTGCATCAGTAGTGAAATCCGACCGTTCAGAACAAATTGCGGATATCAAAGAAATAATCAAAACAGCAGTAGCAGAAGTAGCTACAGTGTTTGACGCAAAACTGTTGGCGTTAGCGGAACGCCAGGACGCCCTCTTCGACAAAATATTTAAAGTCTTAGAAATTCTGACTTCTCGACAAGACATCGAACAATCTCACCAAAATCTTTTACGTAAGAAATTTCGTCCGACACTCGACACGGAAGTCCTAGATCACGGTTTTAAAACCGAATTTTCCTTCATGGCCGACACTGAGTCATCCACACCGAGCGTACCCACCTACATCGAAACAGAATCTCGACCAGAATCTTCAGAAACTAAAGGGCAGGGCCTAGTTGCACCAGTTAGAGGCATAACCTCAAGATCACAAAATAGAGGTCTACTTCAAAAGATCTCGCAAGTTCAAACAAAATCATCGACTAATAAAACCAAAAGCTAATATCTACTTCCTTACTGCAATTGACAATACAATTTTCTAGTTACCTTTTGAATAGTCTACAAAATGCCAATTAACATCATTTCCTGGAATTGCCGAAGTATTAAAAACAAACTTCACTGGCTTAAAATAAAACCTTTTTCTCAATCACATATAATTGCTCTTCAGGAAACGTTTCTAAGTTCAGCAGACTCGCTTCATGTTCCGTCCAAAACAATTTTCCGTCAGGACCGAACGAGAGGTCGAGGAGGCGAACTCGTCATTGAGGTTGACCGCAACATTTCATCGAAAATCATTCCAATACCAAATCTACCAACATCAGATAATGAAATCTTAGCGGTGCAGATCACAACGACTGATTTCTCATTTTAACTAGTGAATATTTATTCCCCTAAAGGTTAATTTTTAATAGACTGGCTGCAATTCCTAAGACGAACGTTAACAAACCCTTTTATTTTAACAGGGGATTTCAACGCACACCATGCTGCGTTAGGAACTCAGACAACATCAAGAGATGCGGATAGGCTCCTCGAGTGGATCCTAGATGCGCAATTCTCTCTACTAAACACGAAGGTCCCCACATTCTTCAAACCAGGGTGCCAACCCTCCCTTCTAGACCTCACAATCACATCAGCTGACTTTCCCCCCAAAATGAATTACGTAGTGTCCCCAGACACATTTGATTGCGATCATGCCCCTGTGAGCATGTCCCTTAATACCCCAAACAGCAATTCCGAACAGACAAACTCAAGTGCATTGGAAGAACCTAACCCGTGACCTTGAAGAAAGAATTCTAACCGAAAATACCCTCACAACTCAAAAGTTTCAAACTATTTTCCAGCAAAAAATAAAGAAACATACCTCTTTCAGACCAGCGATTAATCCACTCTTCCCACACTTCTGGAACAGTCTGTGCTCCTATTTATTAGGTAAGAAACGTAAATATCTAAGAATCGCGCGCAGATCCCTCAACCCAGATAAGTGGAACACATACAAAAAAACAGCAGCTGAGCTACGAAAAACAACACACTCAGCCAGAAGACAATATTGGAATGACGTTTGTGTCAACGCAGGTCAAACTAAATCCAATGGGAAAATACTCCGAGCAATTATTAACCGCCCAGAAAACCGAAATATATCGTCGAACCAAATCATGATCAACAACATAGAACTTCACAGCCCATTGTCTCAAGCAAATGCATTTGCAGCTTGCTATTCCAAACCACCAAACAAAACCCCACTCCCACTGGATTTCAGTGGAGTTGACCAAGAATACAACAAACCATTCTCCTTACAAGAACTCAACGACGCCTTCACAGCTTCAAAATGCAAGTCCCCCGGATCAGATGGCACTCCTTTAAAAATTCTTCGCTCCCTTTCGGAAGCAGCTACTCAAAAGCTAATCGACGAGTTAAACTATATCTGGGTCTCAGGACAGATCCCAGAATCCTGGAAGTTAGCCCATATCATCCCTATCCATAAGAAATGGAAACCACCTGACCTAGTATCATCATACAGACCCATATCGCTTACATCATAGGTTCTCAACCTTTTTAGCGCTGCCGCCCCCTTAAGGAGCAAAAAACATTTCAACGCCCCCCTTTGTTATTCAGACTAGAGCATGGGAACGGAGGGACGTGTGCTGAGTTATAAGAGACAAAATTTTTAAGCAATATTTTTACGAAAAAGAATAAATTAACTCGATAATTTTCTCACGGCAGGTAATCACAGTCTATTTGCTTTGATCAAAATAAATACGTTTAATGAAAAAAATGCAACCAAGAAACCTATACTTAAAAATAATAATTTATTCTTAATTAAATAATTAAAAAAACATCCAAAATAATTTTTTACACTAAAAAGTAATATCAACGAAACATTCAAGTAACTATGTTAGTGGGATGATTATACTTAATGCAGTGCTTTCCAAACTTTTTGTACCTGCGCCCCCCTCTTTGGAAAAAAAATTTGTTGTGCCCCCCTTAATTTTTCTAACAATCCAATTTCATAAACACTCATTTGATATTGTAATTTATTTAATGGGCTACAAAATAATATACAATATTATGTATAAAAATACATAAAAAATAATGATCTATTTTAAGAAATAATAATATAATGTAATAAAAACAAATCTTACAAAAGTACAAAAAATAGAATTCAACATTAATACAACATTATAAAAATTTAATGTGAAGGGTGAGCTTGTTTTTCAGCACAAATTTTGTCAAACCGTGGTATCATTGAAGATATCGCGGTTCTCAGTTCCTTTTCAATCTTTAAGCAAGATCGATACTTTGTCTTTAAGACAGCTACTGCAGAAAACCCAGTTTCACATAAGTAAGATGTTACAAAGGGCAATAAAATTTCTAAAGCTTTATTTGTTAAAGTAGGAAACTCGTCCTTTACTCGTAACCAAAACGTGACAATATTATTTTCGTGTTGAAACATCTGCTTTAATGTGCTGTCACTAGATAAGTCAATTATCATTTCCTGCTCTGCTGTCGTAAGGCCAAAATCAGCATATTTTTCAATCACAAACGGGTTTCTAATCCATTCATATTTGGACATGTCAAGATCTTTAAAGTAAAACGAGAATTGCTCCCTTAAACTGGTCAAGTGTTTATTAATAAGAACTTTACTTTCTTCTATTTCATCTTCAAGACAGGTAATTTTAAAAGTGGGAAACATGTCAAAGTTATTATTTTTCAAACTTATTATCCACAGTTCCAATTTTCTCATAAATGCAGTAACCTTGTCTTTCTGGACAAAAGCATGAATTTGAGGCCTTTGCATTGATTTATTTAAAGTACTGAGTCTTTGAAAAATATCCACTAAATACGCAAGTTTTACAAGGAATTTCGTGTCATAAAACAAGTTTGCTTCATCTCTATTATTATCTGTAAGGAATATGGCGATCTCTTCTTTTAGCTCAAACACCCTTTGAAGTACTTTGGAACGAGAAAGCCAACGTGCCTCACAATAATATAGAAGTGATGTATATTCTGAACCCATGTCATTACACAATTTTGCGAAAAGCCTTCCTCTTAATGGGCTATTTTTGATAAAATTTACAACTCTTATAATAACTTAAAATACTGTTAGTAAATCTTCACCCATATCTCTTGAAACAAGTGATTGTCTATGAATCATGCAATGCGTCCAACTTGCCCGAGGATCCACCTTTTGAACTAGTGCCTGTAAACCAGCGTTTTTTCCTACCATAGATGGAGCTCCATCTGTGCATAGTCCAACACAGTTCTCCCACAGAATGTTATATTCATTGAAAAATTTATCAATCATATTAAAAACTTCACTTGCTGTAGTATTGCCTTCAATAGGTTTACAGAATAACATGTCTTCTCTAACATCAGTTTCCACAACATATCTTACATATGTAATCAAGTGTGCATCCTTAAGAACATCTGTAGCCTCATCTACTTGCAACGCGAAAGAAGATAGTTTTACTTTTTCTATTAATTGATCGCAAACATCTTCAGATATATCGGATATTCCTCTTCCCATCGTATTATCTGCAAGTGGAATGATTTTAAGTTGATCAGCATATGATTCACCTAGCATCGTAGCTACCATATCAATAGCTGCAGGTAGCACTAAAGTTTCTCCTATTACATGGGGTTTTTTGCATTTAGCAATTCTATAAGAAACCTTATAAGACGCAAGCAATGCTTTTTGTGTAACAGATATGGTCTTTGAAAACATTTCTTTTTGTTTATTTAAATTCTGCAATTTTCTTTGGAAAAATTCTATTGTCTTGCCAACGTGATCTGCATGTACGTTTTCGAGATGCCGTTTTAATTTTTTTGGTTTCATGCTGTCTGAGGCCAAAGTATTCAGACACAGCAAACACATTGGTCGTTCTTGGCCATTAATAACTTTACATGTAAATCCAAATAATAAGTACATTGGATCATATTTTCTACATTTAGGTTTACTATTTTGCGAAGATGTTCCGCTATTTTCGTTACCTCTTCTTTTGCCGTCTGCTTCTGCTTCATTCAATTTTCTTTTCAACCCAGTTACGTATTTATCCATCTAAAAGGGTTATTATTTTAAATCAAATAAAAATACTTTATAGCAGTTTTGAAATTTACCTTAATATTAGAAGTGTACCAAAGCGAGTTTGTAGAGTTTGTAGACAATCTGCGTGGAAACGGTCGAGTTTAACCAACGTTTCTTAACGAAATGCCGCGTGTCTGCTCTCGTCTGGGCGCACGCATCCAGGTGTAGTCGCGCGCAATTGATGATAGTTCCACACCAGATGTAATGAGCGCTAACGTCGTCGAATTAACGACGGCCTTGGCTCATAAGCCTTGTCGGGGCCTGCTGCCTGCTTCTGTTTACTGAAGTTTGGCGGGAGTAACCCCGAGAATACCCGGGATGATCCCAGTGCTTGTCTAGTGTTTCCTCGCGCTCGGCTCCAAACGGGAAAGCAAGATGTTTTCGTTCCAGCAAGAGTATGGATGGATTTTTTATCATTTATACCCGAGAAATTCGCGGCGAGGATTGTGGATTACGTATAACCGTTTTTCTGATTACTTTTTTGACACCTATTCGAATTTTTTGGTTTGTATTCGAAAATGATATTTTGGAATCAGCTGCGTGCCCCCCCTGCAACAATCTCGCGCCCCCCTAGGAGGGCGCGCCCCACAGTTTGGAACACACTGACTTAATGGTTCAGATAGTAATTCCTTAACGCTCGGTTTAATACTTTTAGTGAGATGAAGACGCAAATACCCTCGTTGCACAATTTCGAGTTGATTTCTCCTTTTTGTGACAAGATCAGTAACAGCACTGAATCCCCGTTCGACAAATTAGGAGGCAGGGAAGACAATTAAAAAAAATTAATGATTGTCTACTGTCCAGGATAGAGTCGACTGATGTTACCTTTTAGCAAAAATTCTGTGAGACGATCACTATTTTAAAGTTTCCTTAGTTAAAAATTCGACCAATTCCTCGTAAATCTGAACCTCTGCTGTTTCCATATTTACTAAAGGGTTCAAAACCCACAAATCCATTGAGGGACTTAAGGGAACAAAACGTCTTTAGAAGGGTCAGAAAAGTCCACGTGCCAAGAGTCAAGGTGTTGACAATATTCTTATGCGTCATCAGAGAGAATTTCGCCTTCTTGGCTGAAATCTTTCCAACCAAAATTCTGCTTCCACAAAATTAGTTTTTTTAGAAAGGCTGAAATAACTGATTTTGTAGGGATCAAATTGAGTTCGCCGCCTTGAAATTTTAAATTAACCGCCATTAAATTTTACAGATAAATCAGCCGAAGTCTTTCATAAATTCTAGTAATCTGTCTCTCAGAGCTACATTTCTGTTTTCGAGGAACTCAAGCACAGAGTCGAAAAGATTCCAATACCTATTGAGACAGAAGCTTTTGGAAAGCCAGTGAATCTCGGTGTATAGTAGCAAGTGTCTGAATAATCAATCGTAGACAGCATTACTGTGAGTTTTGTTCACAGCAGATATGGCATATTGCAATGATGGATGCAAACGGTCACTGAGATTTTTTCCTACTAAATGCTGTCTGTCAATCACGCAGTGAACAGTTAAAATATCTGGTACCACCCTTTCCAAAAGGACGATAAACCCACGATGTCGACCCACCATTGCAGGAGCCTATTAGTGGCAATGGACATAATATTCGCAAGAGGAATGTTTTTCTCTTTAAAATAATCTTCGACAGTATTAAAAAAAGATTTACCTTTGATATCTATATAATAAAGCTTCTTGCAAAAAGCATATCTTGAATAATGTTTCCTACCTTTACAAACCGGACCTATACTTACAGTAAAGTCTACATTACCTGGAAAGGTTGATTCATCAACTTGAAGGGAAAATTCGATGGTTATCAAAAATTTGCATAAAGAAATTTGAACGTCTTCGGCCATCTCATCATTTCGTCACCGTACTGAATCGTTGCTTATGAGATGTTTTTTTATTGCATTGGATGCGGCTGGCTGGTGTAAAACAGTTTTTAAAACTTCCTTGACAACCGGCAGTATCAACTCTACTTAGATGGTATGAGCTTTCCCAGACTAAGCAATAAATTTTGATATATTATAAGAAGCTATCAAACCATCGTCGCATTTTTGTGATGAGGTTGCTAGTAACCCTGAGACCGAAGATGCCTTCAGAAACGTGAAACAAGATGTGTTTGAGAAAAATGACAAATCGATATTTTGTTTGTCAGGATAAGTTTTTTGCAAATGCTGCTGCTAACGGTATGATTTCATTACCTCATTAGATAAAACTTTATTACAAAGTAAACACATGGGTAATTGAGAGTTCAACAGTGATTGTACAAATCCCAACTTCAAGCAAGTGGCACTGTATTGATGACACTTCTTTTTGTCAACCGACATTGTTAGTGTAAGCAAAATACAGACGATGAAAGAAAAACAACTATTTCTCAAAATTAATAAATAATTTATGATAAAGAACTAATTCGCGCACGTACAGGCCAAATAAACTATGAGATCTAATCGAAACTGGGCAAAAAACAGCAAGGAAGCTTAAGAAACACGGGTCCAGTCAAACATTCATACTGAAAGCGCATGCACTTCAATTTCCACCAAATGGCTTGAATGAATCAGAGGCAAAAACTACTGACTCATGCGCTGAGCTGTGTTGGTTCGGATCGAAGAATAGGTGTCTTTTAAGTTCGTTTTATAGCTGGTACAACGGTGTAACGGATAATCCTTATTTATTATATTAATTTAATCTTTTTTTCTTTAATGTTAATTTTAGATTAATTTTATTTATTAAATAAATCTTAAATCAATAATTTTATTTGCAATTTTTAAAATTAAATTTGAATGACAAAACATGCTCATCGTCCCCCTACCACCCAAAACATATCCAACGCCCCCCTACCACCCAAAACAAGTTCACCGCCCCTCAGCATACTCCCACCGCCCCCAGGGGGGTGGTATCACCCCCGTTTAGAACCAATGGCTTACATCAACCTTGAGCAAATCCCTCGAACGCATGCTCTTAAAGAGACTCGTCGATTTTTCACTCAAAACTGGAATTTTCCATCCCTATCAATGTGGATTCCTACCATTCAAAGGTGTAGACTAGGTTCTCACCATTCTTCACCATGAAGTGCTCCAAGCTAGGTTCGAAAAAAGTATGTAATATGCTGCTACCTGGACATTCACGCTGCGTATGACAGTATAAACCAGGAATATTTAATCCTCAAACTCTTAAAGTCCGGAATTACTGGTCGAGCCGCCAAATTCATCCACAACTTTGTCAACCCAAGAAAAATAGCTGTGCGACGGAGGAAAGCGCATTCCGCCAACTTTCCGATGAACAGAGGCGGTCTGCAAGGATCTGTGCTCTCCCCATTCCTCTTCATGATTCACATGTCAGACCTGCATCCCATCCTCCCAGGTGACATATCTTGCCTCATTTTTGGAGACGACATCTACCTTATAGCAATCGCTGAAACCACCTACGAAGTAAGACATAAGATGCAATTTTCACTCCACCTTATTCAGGAAAAGTGCAAGGACTCGAGCCTCGAAATCGTTCCGGAAAAAAGCGCCGTCATCAAATTTTCTAGAAGACGCTCAGGTGATAACTTCAGTCTCAGCATCTTTAATAAATCTATTTCGTGGGCTTAAAATCTCCAAATTCTCGGGCTTCACTTCTCCAGTAACCTGAGCTTCCACCACCACTTCAGAATATTAAAACAAAAAATTTTAAAGAAACCCTCCGCTCTTCACTGTATTGCCACCACCCGCTGGGGAGCCCAGTCAGAACATCTTTTTCAAATCGTAAACTCATGCATCAGAAGTGTTTTAGACTTCGGTAGCCACATCTTTACCTCCTCAAGTGTAACAGGTTTAAGAACCATAGAAATCCTATACAACTCGGCGCTTAGGGTAGCAACAGGACTACCACGATGGACACCCATTCCACTACTTCTCAAAGAAGCGGGAGTGAGTAAATTAGCTTCACGTCACAAATGGATAGCAGCTAAATTCTACTTCCGCCACACCTCCCTACAGTCGTATTCTCCAGTCTTCCATCACCTTAATCTCCCACTATCCAACCTTCCACAATGTAAATTGGCCCCGCTTATACCATACATGCATAAATGGATGATTAGCAAGAACCTCACCCAAAATAACATCATTAAATACCATACCCCTACTCCAATTTCCCCAAACGTCGTCATTCATTTAGACAAATTTGCATTCTAAACCAAGAATCTAGCCCCACCTCAGATAAGAGCCTTATTTGAAGAGTTTCGCTATCAAAACCTTACCAACAGCATCGTTCTGGCAACAGACGGATCAAAACAATCGGACAAAACCAGCGTGGGTATATATTCCTCTTAAAGTTATACGGTCCCTGGCCGAATTCCGTCACAAACATCAGTCTTTACCGCAGAAGGATTGGCGATCTTCCTCGCTCTTAAACATTGTGTTACCAGCTACGAACATTATACCTTGCTAACAGACAGCCACTCAATACTTCAATCCCTCTCCAAAAGCACTAGAAAATCTCCAAGAATTTCTCTACTTCTCCTAGACTAAATCTAGCCAAATTGTGAAGTCCTCTCATTTATCTGGGTCCCATCCCATACTGATATTATAGAAAACGAACAAGCTTACCAACTCGCTAAACAGGCACTAAATAAAATTTTATTTCGCACCTCTCATCACCCCAAGATCTTAGTCAAGTGTTTTTGAAAGAAGAGCTCAATAAAGAACACAGAGAATGGAAAGAGTGCAAATACTTCCAATTATTTCCGCACCTCGACGAACCTCAAGATTACCGCCCACTTATCAAGTCCCGAAAATTAGATGTGCTAATAGCCAGACTCCGGACGAAAACGCTTCCAACTAACGTGATTCTATATAAGTGCAAGTTAGCAGAAAGTCCTAAGTGCCCCAACTGCGGACATATAGACACGAGCGAACACTATCTCCTGGAGTGCTCCTTTTATCAAAATGCTCGTAAAGATCTCTATCAATCCTTATCCATGCAGAGCCCAGCTGTCACTGATCTGGTTAACTTGTCTCTCAACTCCCGGACCAAAATCCAATCCCTCTTAAAATTCTTCCAAGCAACTAACCGATTCTAGCAGTTCGCTTCAACCTTGTGCTATCTACTCAGCCCCAACCGTAAACCTTACCTATTGAAATTAAGCTGCTAAATTAAGCCTTACCTATTGAAACGCAGAGCTATAAGCGATAAGCAGAGAGCTCGCCGTACTTAACTATACTCAATACTCAATATTGACTGATGTTGAATTTGAAGAAGAGCCTCAGAGCTCATATAAATCTTGATAGGCTAAATTAAGCCTTATCTATTGAAATACAGAGCTATAAGCGAAAGCAGATAGCTCGTGGAACTTTACTATACTCAATACTCAATAAAAATTTGTTGCAAAATAACTGCATGAAAAGTGATGAACATTTTAATTTGCTGTCGTATAACATATGTTCTGTTAATGAAACTGTGAAATATATGTTGCTTTAGATTGTAAACAGTTTCATGTGCCCAATTAAATAATATGAATCAAAATTATGTTATGGATCAAACAAGATATGGATTATATCACTTTGGAGCAAACGCATGATCGCTTGTTTGCTTGTCCTCAAGCAAATCCGATTTGACACCAGTGAGTACATTTATCACAGTAAGTCATTAAGAATTCAGTTTCATTGAATAAAATTATCTTATTTCACTTTAATTTTGTAAGTAAGATGTTCCTATAAATTCATTTATTGGCTACAGAAATCTCTACATTTTTTCTTCGTCTCCTTTATATATATATA
>NC_092210.1:734600-754214 GCF_043381705.1 Parasteatoda tepidariorum
CTTCTTTGTGACTTAAACATTGTAGGTGTCAAAGTTTCGAAATATATATATATATATATATATATATATAAGGTCTTTCTCTATGTTTTCTTATTTTCAAAGAGTTCCTGGAGCACCAACTGTTTACTTTATTGTTATTAAATTTTTTCCAGATACTTTTTAACATCTCTTGTTTAATTTAAAGTGAATTTAATTAGTTCAGTACCTTAATTTAGTTTTTTTTTCTAAATTTTTGGAAACAGAAAACTATAAGTATGTCTTCGGAAAGAATTTTCGTTCACAAATTTAAAATTTAACTACTGTGTGAACTACAAATCAATTAGCTTACATCTGTGTAGGCTATAATGTATGAAAATACGCGTAAGCAGGTAAAATTTTAGATAAAAAAAATAATTAAAACTCGTACACAAAGTAGGGTACTTTTTGAAGCATCCAACTGGGATACCGATATTTACTGTCCATATTCAAAGTTTAGTTCATTAGCTTTCCAAAACCCTTTAAACTTTTTAACACTGAATTTTAGAAATGAAGTTATAGTTTTTGTTGTTGTTGTTTCTAATGCAACGTGCCAATCCAACAATCCTGCTTGGTGAACCCAAGCGTATTTAAGGCAGAGGTTGCTTTTCTTGTTTTTCTATGGCCAAGAACATCTATGGTCATCTATGGCCAAGAATACGACTTCACACACACGTCACAGACCGTTCATAGGGTGGACCCATTCATACATTTACAGATCGTAATTTTGACCTAAACCAGAGGATGATCAATCTCCAATTCAGTACTCTCAGAGGTATGATTTCTTACTGGAACATGGAGGATTTTGTGAGCCGACAGATTTAAGGTGCACCAGTCGCCATTTTCTACACTGGGAGACTTCCGCCTTCGTGGATCGAACTCACGACTTCTTGGATATGGGCCAAACGCACTACCAGTCAGTCTATTTTAGCCTCAAAATCTAGTGTTTGGTGGAAAATGTTATGACAACAAATTATTTGTTCCAATTATTATTGGAAACCAACAGTTAATGGAATCTAATTTTACATGAAAAAATAGGTGCAATTTACTGATAATACTTAACAAATACTAATTAATATTCAAATTTCTAGGTTTATTCTAAGTGTTTTATGCTAACTATAAATTGAGAGGCGAAATTAATTAGTATATCTAGCCATAACTTAATACTTGTTGAATAACTGAAGATTCTTAATTTAAAACTTAAACTCCCACTATTATTTTATAGTGATGACTTGGATAGAGCTAGAAGATTTAGCTAAGCCGATTATTTGTTTTAGAAGTATTGATTAATTTTGCTTATGTTTAACATTTTTGTTTAAAATTAAGAATAGTTAAAAAATATAAATACTCTCAATTATTCTTAAACCATGACGAAAAAAATACAACAATTAGCCTAAATTTGTTTGGTAGTTAAAATCTGATGTGGATGGCAATAAATAATAACTTATTTATTTAATAATATTATAATTACCTATTACTATTCTAACTTACTTAATGATTATAAAAACCCTTATAATTATTCTTTTATGTTTACATTAAAATTATACAAAAGTGGTAAAATATTTTTGTCTTAAAAATCATTTGTTGAAGAAATAAGTGGTTATAAGCAATGATAAGCCACATTTTTTTTTCATGGGGTATATTTTTACATCAAAATATTCCTGAACATTGTTTCATGATATGTACTTTGCAAATTTCTGTAATTTTTGCTTTATACATAAATAATACTTTAGAACATTTTTTGACGATGCGGAAATTGCTTTTCTAAATAGTTTGAAAATGAGGTTGGTTATTTTGTATCCTAAAGGCTTTCAATTCGCATGTGTGTCACATGTAATTAACAGGCATTTCATTCAAATAACTAAGTCCTTTACGATGTTCAAATTTACTTGCCAACTTTCGGTTTACTCTTTCGACCATTTCCGCAAACTCTTATTCTTCGCTTCTATTATGACTTCCATCATTGTTAGTTTCCCAGAAATTTCTTTTAAGTTCTAAATCTCTTCAAATTCTCGCAGGGAGACTGTTTTAATTAACGGTTGTTTCTGGAAAAGTCTTTTGGCAACTCAGGGCTTTTTAATACTTCAAGTTTTTTCCAGGGTTCTCAACAAAAATAATAAGCAAGGTAAGATTGTGAAAAGTTTCGGATGGAATGATTAAGAATTATTTACTACGTGCAATGAATTTTGTTGCATGTTTATTTTAAGAAAAGAGTTGAATTAATTACCCCAAAGAATGTGAAAAAAGTATTTTGTCAGCAGAAACGGTTAAGTCTTATACACCAGGACAAATCAACAGATCGAAAAATGTTGCGATTTGAAGTCACCCATATATTTATAGAGAATTATATGTACAGAAAATTGATAACAGATGCATAAGTATGTTTATCAAAATTGATTTTATTACTAAGCAGTTTTGAAATATTCTGCTTTGAACGCATGAGTGAGTTCTCAACAAAAATACTAAGCAAGATAAGATTGTGAAAAGTTTCGAATGGAATGATAAAGAATTATTTACTACGTGCCATGGATTTTGTTGCATGTTTATCTTAAAAAAAAGAGTATAATTAATTACCCAAAAGCATGTAAAACTCTTAAATAGCAAAAAAGTATTTTGTCAGCAGAACAAATCAACAGATCGAAAAATGTTGCGATCGGAAAACGCCCATGTGAATGATAAAATACCCATATGAAAATTGATATCCGATGATATCCAATGTGTGCAGAAAATTGATATCCGATGCATAAGCATGTTCCTCAAAATTTATTTAATTACTTAGCAGTTTTGAAATATTCTCCATTTGGACGCTTGAATGTGTACATGATTATCAAAATATGTTTATTTTTTGCTGAAATTTATTTTGGACGTTTTCATTTGTTAGTTTTATCATTTGTCTTTTTGTGATTTTTGCCTGTAAGACAAAATTATCGTGTTAAAAAGACCATGAGTATTTTTTATTTTTTTTTGATATTATACATATTAAAAAAGATATGTTTTAGGAAATTTGAGGACACATGTAAAAAATTTGATGAAATTTTCTGTCCTCAAAGAGTTTGTAAATTTTGGGGGACAATCAATAAAATTCGAGAACTGTCCTCAAGCTTTGAGGACGTCTGGTCACTATAGTCATACTCAATATTGTGCTTTACATGTATCAATTTGCTGTCTTAAATTTGGACTAACTCATTATGTTGTCCATTAATTTATGATCATGAATTCACGAAAATTCTGTTATCACCATTTTTGTCACACTTTCATGTATTTTCATATAAAATTTACCTTTCGTAAGTTCACCATTTCATGAGTTGTACTCAATGAGTTTGTTCATTAACTTCTGTACGTGAGTTTATAAAAGGTAATAACTAGAATTTTCGGATAATGTTTATTTTCAGATGTACTCTTTTGATTTGATTTTCAAAAATTAAAAGAAAAAGAAAAAAAAAGTCAAAAATTTGATTTTAATACCTAGTACACTGCAATATTTTTTATCATCTTTTTCTCACACTTTGATATATTTTTATAATAAATTTATCTTTAGTAAGTTCGTCATTTCTTGAGTTTCACTCAATGAGTTTGTTCATTTACTTTTGTACGTGAGTTTATAAAAGGTAACTGCCAGAAATATTTATTTTTAAATGTATAATTTCGATTCAAGTTTAGAAAATTAGAATTTTTTTTTTGATTTTGATACATAATAAGAAATGTAAAGTGATACAATAAATATATGTTATATTCCTATATATAAAAGCTGATGTCCAATAAGGTTAGAGTGTAGAATTGGGTATTCCTTATTTCTGACTTTGCGTGCAGGTCATCGGGCTACCAAGCAGGAGAGCCATCCCTCCACAGAGTATCAAAATTGCGATGGCATGTTTTCGGATCATCCTGAGGGATGTTTCCCAGACTGTCGCCAATAGCTCATTGTGCAGCTCTAGTGCGACGTAAATAAAGTACCTACCTACCTACCTTATTTCCGACTAAATTAAAACAATTTTGTTGAATTTCGCATTGCGTTTATGATTGTTGGAAAAAAATTACAATTTTGTTTGATAAATTACGATCAATATTAAATGTTTTAGTTGGTTTAAAATAATAAACATAACAAAAACAAAAATTTATTCCTTTTTGGCACAGATGTTGATATAAGAAAAATGCGAAAAATAAGAGGGCAACGAATTGCAATTTTTTATCCGAAATAATGATGAAGAAAATTAAAATATAGATATTTTTATTCAAAATAAGTCAAAAAATTGTAATGTTAAAGCATAATTTTCAATTATATAAGAAAAACATTAATATTTTAGTATCTGAAAATTCTTTAAAATCAGTCATGGGTAATTTATTTGAGCAAATTTTGTATATTTAGAACGTAAATCTTTTTATACTGGCTTCGTAAACTCTATTTTCTAATGTTAATTAAAATGTGCGTTTAATATCGACATGCTTGTTAACATGATGGGTTTCATGAGAAGTTTAAGTTTATTTATTACCTAATTTTCTGTCTAATGTCTAATTTCTCTTTCATCAGCAACGAAAACAAATTAGATAAAACTGCATCACATGGACAGCTTTATGAAATTGCGCTATGGCTGTTTTGAGACTATTTAGAGTGAATCATCCCAAAATATATAGCTAGGAAGACTCTAGCTTGCTGAAGATGTTTAAGATAAAATGATTAAATTTACCATAAAGTATAACGATTGAAAAGTTTGGATTTCTACTGGAATAGGTCAATTTCTTTCACTATTATATATAGATTGAAATTAATAAAACTATTTTTTGAAAAAACCATTACAAAGTCAATTTAAAATTAATTAAGATTTGGTTTGGGCAATTTGATTATAAAGAGTATTTAAATATATAAATTATCATCCCACTTGGAATTATAAATTCAATATATGATTTGTAGCAGAGATTGTGATTCATATTTGATTTAATTTAATTTGTGAATTGTCTAATAAATAATTTGTTAATTGTCTAATATGAACGTGTCACTTCCGAAAAAGTGTGACTTAACATTATACTGCCCCAAGTCTTTCGATTCTATTGTCTCCTTTAGATTTGAGAGGATAATAAAATCTTCTAAGATCTTGTTCCGGAATCGTCATTTCATATGGTTGTCTATGAACAGACATTGATTCCTTGCAATTCCAATGTTAAGAATTGTCTAATATGAACATGTCGCTTCCGGAGAAGTGTAACTTAACATTATACTGCCCCAAGTTGCTTTTCGATTCTATTGCCTCCCTTAGATTTGAGAGCATAATAAAATCTTCTAAGATCTTGTTCCGGAATTGTCATTTCATATGGTTGTCTATGAACAGAATTTATCCCTTGTTATTCATTATTAAGAATTGTACTCTGGGAAATATTCGCTATAAATTCGTCCAGATTAAGCTATCTAAATTATTATAATTCGGAAATTTTTTTTTAGTCTTTTACCTGGATGCTTTTTTAAGATTTAAATTTGACGAAATATTCGAGTGAAATTTTTATTTTTTTCCAATTTTTTACATTGTACCATACAATTTAGTTCTTTTTTTCCATACCTTTCTTTACATCCTTACCTTTAACATATTTCTCCCTTACATTTAACACATTTTTTTCTTACCTTTAACACCGACTAATGTTTACAAACATTTAAGATAAAATTTTACGCCTGATATAGGATACACATTATAGGTAGTTCTTGAAAAATTATTTATTTTAATATCACCACAAAACGTTACAAAAAATTATTTAAAAGAACATTTGAGCACTCAGATCGATAATGCTGCCATTAAAACTATTACCATATTATATTATTACTTCTTTGTTAGCCTAAGTTGGAGGGACAGAATTATAGTTGTGAGCTTAAATTAAATGTTATCGATTATGAATTTGCATCGATCTATTTGTAGCTCACCTTAGTTAAAAGATTATTTGATGCTGCTATTTAAGAATAGCTAATATATTTAATTAAGATTATATGAAAGTATTAAGAAAAGCCATAAGTCAGAGCTTTTAAGCCTTGAATAAAAGAAATTTGTGAAATTAATAAAAAAAATATCTCCCTAAATAGCATTTGATCGGATATTCACGCATTGAAAGGCAGTTTTAATAGCTTGTTGGGTAAATTTTAAATAAGCCTATTAATTAGGGAAAATAATATTTTTTGTTACCAAACGAGACATAAATAAGTATTTGTTGCCATTTAGTTGAATAAGTATTTGCTTTTTTCCCGACGGATTTGGACTGTAAAACCTTAAATTGATAGATTGATTTTTCAGATATTGATCAGATGTTCACGTGTTTAGGTCATTTTTATTGGTTCATGTCGTAAACTTTGAATACGTCAATTAATTAGTGCAAACGATATTTCAAATTAGGAAATAGGAATTAAAAATGTCATTTCGCAAGTAAAAAATTTTTGTGGGTTTTCAATTGAGGGACCAACATAATCAAGTAGTTCCATCATAAACCATCATATTTCTTATGGAAACCAACATAAGTGACCATCACCCCAATATAGAAATTCGAACTACTTTATGATGGTTCATTATAAGTATAATAACTTGTTTTGATGGTTTATTCACGTTAGACCATCAGGAATTTCCATTACAGTTATTTTGGAAATCAAATGTTGGAATAATCAAGAATACCCATCACTACAATGTAGGAATTTAAATTGATTGTTGATAGACCATAAAAAAAATCAACAATTTTTGACGATTTTTCCCTGACATACCAACAAGATTTTCAATCGTAACCTCTTGAAAACTTATAATTGAGACGATCAAACATTTCATCATAATTTTTAGGAAACTATCACAAATACATGACCATCATCTCAACGTAAGAATTAGGATTAAATTATGATGGTCTAACATTAGAGTAATAACCTGATATGATTGTTTGTTCATGCTGTAACGACCATCATAGCACCTTGGAAATTTATTTTTTGAACTATCACGCTATATTTTGGGGGTCAGAAATTCGAATCCGTCGAAAAAAACATATGTTTATTTAGAGGAAGTACGTTTTTATGTCCGATTTCATTAGTTTATTGGAGGTCACACCCTCAAACTATTAAGATGGAGTCCTAATCATTAGAACAAAAATTATTCAGAGTGGTCCGTTTTTTTTTTTTTTTTTTTTTTTTTTTTTNTTTTTTTTTTTTTTTTTTTTTTTTACACGCCGTAAATTTGGTTTTTTTTTAATAAAGACTTACAAACATTAATTTTCGTGCTTTTTCGTACAATATTTCGTTATTATTCTTTGGTTCTAAGGATATTGGAAAAATTAATTAGTGTTTTATGTAAGTCTCTTTCGAAAAAAATAACTAAAAAAAGTGTTATTGAAAAAAGTTACATTTTGAGAGTAAAGGAAGTTTAATTAAACATTCACAGAAATGAAAATGTTTAGTTTTAAAAAAACCCGTAATATTCATAATATTGCCTTACAAGCTTAAAGCTTGCATTTAAATTTATTATTTTTTGATACATTTAATTAAAAAAATATTTATTAAATTTGGTAGCAAAAGTTATTTATTTATTTATTTTTCAACTTAATTAATTTTTGAAATTTGAATTACTGAAAAATAGTTCTTTTATGAATGGTTTTAAACCATATTTTTTTATTATTAGGAACAGTAGTAAACTTTATATTTTTTAATCAATTTCAATGAAAAAAAAGTCAGAAACAACAAAATAAGCAGTAATTAAAAAGAATATCTCAAGTCATAATCTCAAGTCATAAATTCATGGTTGATATAAGAAGAAATGTTTTATTTAATCAATATTATAACAAAACATAGAATCTGTCGCTTTTTTTACTATTATTGTCCACTTTAGGGTTTTTTCCTCTCAGTTAAGGTTTATTCTTTGACTGTTGATTATATTTTGCCAATAATTTTAATAAAACGATGGTATATTTATCGATCCTTTACAATTGGAGTGTTTTTTTTTATTGCAAAATGAGAACTTTTTTCATCTAAAATAGTTTTATGTTTTAAATAGTTTTTATAGCCATGCTTCAAATAGTTTTTTTGTTTTATGTTATGTTTTAAGTAAACTTATGCAGATTCAATGATAATAATTTTATTCATCGTTATTGCTATTCATTGAAAAATCAATATTAGTCATGCTGCTCGGTGTTTTACGTATTATAAAAAAAGCGTGTTTGAATGCTGAAGAAAGCGTTGATGACAGTTAGGAAAAGGTTATTACTTATACGTTAAAGTTTATTACTTACAGTGATTACTTATACGTTTTGTGGTAAATGCGGAGACGTTCCGTCATACATGCTGTTATTTTAAAATTATAATTTCTTTATGGTTCTGGAATTTTTTCTATTCCTATGTTTTATTTATTTTAACTTTAAATTTTCTACTTCAATAACGTATTATTGACTTATAGCTTATCTTTTAATTTTAATTTTTTATAAGAAGAAATAATTTTAAAGATTTTAATAATTGATTAAAATTTTAAAGATTTTGTATTGGAACATACTTTAGTGGGGTTAATATTAGTAGTGAGTGACGTGAGCATAGTTTGCAAAGCAAACAACATAAAATCGTATGACTTTTTTCGGTGGTCGGTGTCTGTTAGCGAATAGAAGGTGGATCTCACAGATAAAAAAATAATTCTCCAATTTATTTTCAGAATATTAGAAACTATTGTACCATACACGAATAATGTTTGGTTTAATAATGTATGAAACACTGTTAAGCAAACAGAATTGTTAAAGCAACGAGTGTATGTTACGTGATCAAGGTGTGTAATAAATTCATAAAAAGTAAACTCGAATGAAAATGCTATAAAATTACTTATTAATAAAGCAAGGTGAAACGCGTCTTTAATTATTTGAAGAAAAAAATGAGAATTTCAATTCTGAAATATACTCATATGCTTTTTATACTAAATTAACTAACCTGTTTTGCCGGCCAGGTGGCCGAGCGGTTAGCGAGCCTGATTGCGAAGCCAATGGCTGCGGGTTCGAATCCCGCTCTGGGCATGGATGTTTCTCTCTTGTGTTGTCTCTGTTGTGTGTTATGTGTGAATGTGGCCCACCCTATGAACGGGTTTGTGGCAGTGTGGCGTGGGTAATGTAGCACGCCTCCGTGACTTTGGTTCACAGGTGCCCACTGGGTAACGTAAAATGAGTAACAATTCCGGCATCTTCTTAGGCGAAGAATAAAGTTCAGTGCCTGCCATTTAAAAAAAAAAACTAACCTGACTTATACAATATTAAAACAAAATATTTATTTTGTAATCTAATGAAAGACTGAAAGACTATAGAATGTGATTGAAAAGAAAATGTACCAATACAAAGAAGGAATTTTAAATAAAATATCTCTTTTATGGTACTGCACCAAATAATTAAATGAAGTTGAAACGCAGAGTAATCACATCAAAAAAAAATATAGAAGCATTCAGTAACGAGTATTATTAGGACACAATGTAAAAGTATTGTAGATTAGTAATCAAACTGTTTTCAAAATAAAATAGAAATTGAAAAGAATTCCTTTTATTTCTGACACATTTTATTGAAGATCTTGAAATTGCCGAATCTCAGTGGAGTTACTAAGGTTTTGTTCTGAGTACACTTTTTTTTTAAAAAATTTTTGAATGAAGTTTTGAAAATAAATTTGCTAATGGATTTTTTAAGTATACTCAAAATAAGGAAAGGAGGGAATAAATAGTTATTTTCCCTAAAATACGTCACTATCGCTTTAGATTGTTGTTCATTCAATTTAGTATAAATTTCGAACGCTTATTCTTGAAATATTTGTAGATAGTTTTAACTGTCAGTTTTAATTGTCTTTTGCTATGAAGAACTTCTCCCTCTATTATTTTTTGATTAAAAAAAACTATTCTTAAAATTTGTTAGGTGGTTGTTTTTTTCAGAATTAGAATAGAGAGTTTTAAATCGTTTTTAAAATTAACGTCTTCATATATATTTCTAGTGGTAAAAACAATTCAGCTGTCATGAAGGTTTTTAGTATTTGATATTATTAAAATGTGTAGTGAAAAAAAGTTCTTTTTCACGTTGGCAGAGGACCAAATCTAAAGTGAGAGCCGCGATGACTAGAGGGATAGAACGTTCGCCTTCCAATGAGGTGAACCGGGTTCAAATCCCAGCAATGGCAGGAATTCCGCATCCGACTTGTACTGACCACAGTGCTAACGTGAAATATCCTCAGTGGTAGACGGATCACGGGTTAGAGTCCCCTTGCTGTCAGGCTAACCGTGGGAGGATCTCGTGGTCTTCCTCTCCATGTAACGCAAATGCGGGTTAGTTCCATCGAAAAGTCCACCATGAAAGCAAATTCCTCCCAACACTTGATCCATGAGTCCCTTTGTCTTCTGGATTGGGTTCAAAATTGCAAGTCTATGGAGTTGAAAATTTAGTAGTCGTAAACCCAAAAATTGGGTCTGCTGTTCAACGACTGTTATAAAATATAAAATGAATATAATGCGAGTAATCTGTCATAAGCAAGGGCATTTAAATGTGTATGTATGTTTACAAAAAGAGATGTCTAAGTTGACATCCTTTCTCTTATCTGCCTGCCGGTAATTAATTAATGACTAATCAGTCACCTGTTGCAACTAATTAGAAAGCGTTTCATTTCAAAGTTAAGTAGTGTAAACAGCTGATTGCCGTATGCAACAAAAAATAGATGATACGATAGTGGACTGATCGTAAAGACACGGTTCTCAGTAGAACACCGAAGTCAAGCATTACTGGCTGTTGTCAGTGGGAGGGTGGGTGACCACTTTGATCAGTCTGAGCAGGGGCCAAAGGTGCACGGTATCGGTCCTTGCTAAACTGGTCTAATGTATAGTGCTGGACTTCAAGCGCATGTCATCTGGCTACAAAAGCAGGGGAGGATCAAAATTGCAGAGGATCAAAATTGCGATGGCATGTCCTCGGATCATCCTCAGGGATGTTTCCCAGACCGTCGCCAATTAGCCTATAGCACAGCTCTAACGCGACGTAGATGAAGTGCCTACCAAATTCTTTTCTCTCAAGAGCAGCGATGTTCTGAAACAAATACTGAGCTGCTGGTTGGGAAGAGATGAAAAATTAACGAACATTTCATATCAACATATAAACTGTTCAATAATTTAGTTTTAATTTTTATATATTTACGAATCATACTTTAGAACTATATTTTAGTCTTCATTGATGCTTCATAATTATGGCATAAGTGGCATAGGTTTTAACAACGAAGAACTATGCCTTCATTTTCCTATCGTTCCCTTTTGATTTCATTCATTTTGAGAATTTATGCTAGAATAAAGGTATTAGGAGTGATACAGGAATTTATGTTCATGAAGTATTTAAATTGAATTGCATGTTTATAAATCAAATAATTCATTGGATGTGTATTTTAGTGTGTCGATCACTTTACAAAAACACAATTCCAATTCACTTGTATATATAAGACATGTAAACTCGATTCTATGGTGGGGTGCCTCTTCACAGATGAAGGTTGACATTGTCGAAAACAACTCTCCCCACATTGATGACCTTCGGACTGGATTTGAACATGCGTGAAACACCCACTTCGAAATGAGCACGCCTATCTTAAAAGTAACGCCCACCCTGATCTGAACATTTCAATGGATGGTTCACATTGAGCAGCTGACTTGCTACTTGTGACTACGACGCTGTTCTCCTCACGCTGTTGCTTCGCAGTCTCGATCACACACAACGTATACACTCGACTGCTAAAGGCAACCCAGTAGCGACCACGACCATAAACTTAATACAGCTCTCACGATCAGCACTCAAAAAGTCCTGTGATCTAAATACAGATCTCCCAACCTCTCACAAAACTGCAATGAATCAACTAGTGGTATCCCATTTATCGAATTCTATCACAGATAAAATTCTGGTGGGGGAGTACAGTACACAACACATAAAGTAACAAAATTGAAGTACCCGTAACGAGTTAATGATCACCTCGCTAAAAATGTAGAAAAAGTTATTAAGTTAAAAAGTTAAAAAGAAATTAGCAAAAACCTCAAATTTAAAAAACAATAAAGCTATTTTTTCAAGAATCAACAACTCTCTGTGTTCCAAACAAAATTTCGTGCTTTTACTTGTATTTTACCTCATTAGATGTTTTGTACAAAGCTTGACTAATATAAACAACTATTCAATCTAATTAACTCAAATAAACAACTATCCAACGATAGACAACTGTAGTTTAAATTGCGAAGTAATCCGAAAGAAACTGTGAAACGAAGTTCCATGGGTGGGTGGTATCAGCGAAAATAGTAGTGGCCCTGGTATTAAGAAAAATCTTTGATTTATTAAAATATACACGGAGGGTGGTCGCTACCGAATACCTTGTGGATGGCCTATGAAATATTCAAAATTCAGACTTATAGTTCCTTAAAACACATGTCTATAACAGGAAAGCGAACTATACATTCAATATGTATTTTATGTAACTATTCAAATATATGTCATGCGTATTTAAATTAATTTAAAAGGAGGAGATTCTACCACTCATTTCAGATATCCTGCTTTCAAACGATTTTTGTTGTTGTTGTTGTCGTAAGACATTAAGGCAACGGGTGTGATTGTTCTTGTTCTCCAGTGGCACCATCTAGGGCCAAGAATTTGACTTCCGCCACACCCATACGTCACACCCGTTTATAAGGTGGACCTGTTCATTCATCTCCAGATTGTACTCTTGACCTGAGTCAGAGAACGATCAGTCAGTACCCCAAGTGTAATTTGTAATGAGAACATGGAGGACTTTGTGACACAACAGATTCAACGTGCACTAGTCACCATTTACTACCCGGGGAATCTTCGACTGGATTTGAACCACCTTTTTCACACACATCAGTCCAGCGCCCTGTAAATAGGGCTATCCTGGCCCTGTTTTTCATTTTAAATCTGTTAAACGAGAGATATGTATTTTTCAATTTTTCTTTTGTGTTTACTTAGTATTTTGTTTGTCTTGTCGCTATTTTCAGTCTTTTCCAACTAAGCGCTAGTGGTATAAAAAAATAAAGTGCTTCTTTTTTTCAATGACTTAATGCATCGTAGAGACGAAAAATAATGAAATAAAATAATTAAAAATTATTTTTTTTTATGGGCCAGCATGAAAAAGTAAGAAATGGAATGTAACTTCTAAAAATCTATTTTAAATAGTCCCGGCTAAATTTCAAGTATCGAGCTCATTTTATGTAAAATTTATCTTAAAGTGTGTTTCGATAATATTTTCATAAAATTTAAAAAAAAAAAAATAAAAAGCAGAAGAAAAGTCGGTGGTTTTGAAATAATAATAATAAATCCATATACAGTCCCTGGCCGAATTGTTAGACGCACTATAAGATTCTATGTAAAATTCTAATTATCAGGTGATACTCTATACAGCTGTATTGTTTCTACTCGGCTGAAATCGGTTTACACTTGCTTACGTTCGTTTATTCATAGGTTAACATTGTAATGCAATGCGTTAAAAATAAATAAAAATAGGAAGTATATGAAAAGTCTCCTGAATAAAAACCCATTGCATGTATGTTTAAATATATAAAAGTATTGCATGCAAGCTCGTGAAAAGCGTGCAATTATTACAGCACCACAGTGCGTATAATAATTTTGATCTAATTATTATAATATATTAATATAATACCAGATATAATAATTACTCTATATCTATATAATATATCGTCTAATTTAACCCATTGATACACTAACGTAAACAAGTGCAAACGTAAAAACAATAAAGCTGTATAGTATCACCTGATAACTAAGATTTTACATAGAACCCTATAGTCCGTCAAATAATTTGGCTAGGGACTGTAAACTTTATATAAAATGAACATAATACCTGAAAAATTAGCTATTTACAATAAACACTATATTTTATTTATTACTGTAAACTCATCGAAAATCTGTTTTTCTTTTAAAAAATTGTTTTAATTGTTCAATTATTTTATTGTTTTAAAATTGATAATATTCTCATAATTCAAAATATAATGTAATAGGAAAAAATTTCCTTACCCCGCAAATAATGGATTGAAAGCAAATCTGATATTTTTTATTGTATAGAAATATTTTCAATTATTCAAAATGGACCCCATAAATTATGGACCATAAACGAGGACAAATATTTTTTGTGTTGTTTAAGATTCAGAAAAACATGGATCGTAACCTTTTTTGTAGAACGCAGAAAATATATCTGTGACAAATCTGAATTTAATTAAAACAGTTTCAATGTTTTAGAGTTATTTATAGTTTAAGGTTGACATAAAAAGTAAATTAATAATAACAAGGATTAAACTTGAATTAGCACGTTGAATGAGACGCTAATGTTACATGACTTGCCAGTCTGTCTAAAACGGTAAATAATTACAAACTAAATTTGCAAATATTAGACAGATTTTGCTAGTTTTTTAAAAGGTTTAGCATGACATATCTGAAAAAAGTGGTAAATTATATAAGCCTACGATTTGTGGATAAGAAATAATGGTGGATAAAAATCTACTAAATTGAATTTATTAAACCAAGAATCACAATTAATAAATTCTCATTTGAAAATATTTATTCGCTTTCCGGAGCAAGTTGGCATCTCTGTGTACATAAATAAAAATATTTTTGTGTGTTCTATATCGCATTAATTTATTCAAACCATTTTAGTAATGATAATAATATAAAAAAATTACCGGGTGTCACCAGCATTCAACGTGTTAATGATTTTTGTCGGAATTCTTTTTCAATTTGCTTAGGAAGATTGAGAATAATTATTATTTTATCACTTAATTTCAGGAATAAATGATTTTTTTAATATCAGAATTTGGTATTAATTAAAATGATGGTTTGAAAAAATAACGTTTATTGATAACATTTCAGCGATGATATACAGCTTTAATTTTGCAGCTCAATATGTTGAAATGTTTTTTTTTTAATAAAAATATGTTATGTATCTGCTGTTAATTTGAAAGCTTCCTATTTTTTCTCAAAATGAATTGAATTTACCATAAACTTTACCATAAACTTTTTTAAAGCAATAGTAAACTTTAATCTTTCTTTAATTTCACACTCAATTAGTTTTATCTAAACACTTTAAATGATGACATTTTACATCGTTTTTAATCTCTCAAATTAATATGATGTTCTTAATTCAACCAAATAATATGCATATAAAATATGATTTTAAGAAAAGGTGGTTTTAAATGATATTTTCAAGGAAAAAAAATTGAGATTGTCTCTCTGTATTAAAAAATAGTTAGTACCACAATAGCACAACTTTACGAAGCATTTTGTTTCGCTGCACAAAAACTGTATGTCTGAGAAACTTTAATTTACGACAAAATTCAGAAAATGTAAAGGAAGTCGAAATACCATGCTGGCAGCTCTGCAAACCGTGTAAATGCAACTGCAGAGTTGACATTTAGGGAGCGTAATGTGCGTCATTTTTTGTGATATTCCAATTTGATCAAAAATCACTGCAAATATAAGAGATTTTTTCGCGATTTCTTAACTTTCTTAACTTTAGGTTACATTTCGTTTTGAAGAAATGAAGACAAAGAAGATATTTAATTTCCTGCTATTGGTATATATGTCTCAAGGAAATTTGGAAAACCGAGATTTGATCAAATCTCTAAGTCAGTTGATCAATTCACGGAATATAAACAATAATAACTTAATAACAATAGATAAACAATAATAACTACTCTGTTGGGTGATTACACTAAAGAAAGTAAATGATCACATCCCTTAACTGTTTTTGTGAAAAAATGAAATAAACATGACACATGAAAATAAAAAAAAATGAAATAAATATAATATGACGTAAACATGCGCATTTTCACTAATGTTTTAATTTAAAATAATAAGCTTTTTTTTCGGGGTCGGGACAGCCTGGTTGGTAAGGCGCTTGGCCCATGCCCGAGAGTTCGTTGGTTCGACCCCCGCCAGCCGAACACTCATTGCGCAGTAAAATGGTTACTGATGCACGTAAAATCCCAAAACCAAAATACAGAACTGACTACCAAGCATCAACTAAATTGAAAATTACGCAACTGACTACCAATGTCTAAATTGAAAATTGGTTTTGGGATTTGTTTTCAAGTAAGTTTTTGGACATTATATTCTTATGTATTAGTTTAGATTTCTAACTTTTGTATTTGTATCTTGTATTTTCTCCACTTTGACTTTGGCAAAACTATTGGGAAACAGAAAGAGCAATTTTAGACTTTTTGTCGTGCTCTTTCGATAGAAAAGGTTTTGCTTTTATGACTTCCGGGGCTGGTACCCCCTGGCGACGTCAGTTTCCGTTGTCATATTTTTAATTTTTTTTCATTTTTCATTGTTTTTTCTTTATTTATTCCTTTGGTTTGTTTCAATTTCCTTTTGGAATTTCTGCTGCATTGCGCGTTTTTCCACTGGAAGTGTAGTTTTGAATTGCTTTAATTATTTTGATATCTTTTCTTATTAGATATAATCAACTGCATTTAACTTATTTTTGTTCTCTGATACTCACTTGATGTAATAAAATATTCAATTACAATTGGTACAAATTCGTACAGAGAGTTGCTAGCGATAAGCTCAGTTTTCTTGAGAAAACTAAGCATATCGCTTACAATTTTTCCCATTTGTTTAACAAGAGGAAAAGTTCTACATGCGTATAATCTCTAGATTAAATTGAGATTCTTCCATCTCCGAAACCACATTACTTTCAAAGTTTTTCTAAAAAAAAGTAATCGAAAGAAAAATGCTATGTCTATCAGATTTAAGCGGAATCGATTTTAGCTTAACTTTTTGGAATCTAAAACAAGTTTTTCTGAACGAAGAATTTCGATTTTAGTTGCTGAACTGATTTTGAAATAAATTGATACACGGTTTTCCTTTTTAAGGTTGCATTAGAACAATCTCTGATTCGAAACTTAGAACTTTTTTTACTTTTAAATGTCTTTAAACATAATTAGAATGTGAATGTCTTTTTAAAAGGGCATTTCTCGGAATAAAATTGTCAAGGCCTGATAAATCCTTTAATTATAAGCAGTGTTTATATGAAATAAAACAATGTAATCATAATTCTCTTCGAAAATAATTACTTTACTATTGAAAATGATATTATTTTAAATGTTTCGCTTTTACTCATGCAATATATGTTATTTTATAAATAATAATTTTAAGGGAAAAATGTCATTTATTAAATAATTATTGGCTAAAAATAATTACTTCAATAATTTGTTTTGTAGACCACGTGGAAATCCGAGAGGCGCTGTAATTATTCTTTATAACTTTATTTGTGAACTTAAAAAAAGGGGGCTTTTCAAAAAAACTTCGTAGGTTGAAAAGTAAGTTTTTGAAATTCATTTTTATCTGTTTTTGAAGAAAGTTAAAGAAAAAAGCATTTTGATTTATATTTAATTTTATATTTAATTAATAGGCCTACTTAATACATTTATTATTCTTAATATACTTGATTAATATACTTGATTCATTATTATATGCTTAATATACTGGATACATTATACTTTATACATTTATTTCTGCCATCTTTATTTCATTCAAATTAGAACAATTTTTTGCCAAGTTTAAATACTTGCACCATCGTTAATATTTTACGAGGCACACCAAATTCTTAAAGTAATTGTAAATGGTTTTTTTATCATTTGATTTTGTCTGCCACATGTTTATTAGAATATTTGTAAAATTTCGAAAGCTTTTATTCTAAGCTACTCGCCTTCAAAGCAGACAATGATTTATGTAGGGTGTTCTCAAAAGACAGTCCTTATTGTATATTTTATAACTTCTTTAAAATAAGATTCACATTGGGGTCATAATGAGAGTCATTATAGCGAGAAAATAATAAAGAATACAGCGGACGTATTTAAACTGCAAGATCTTAAACTCAAAGTTTCTAAACCATGTATATAATGCATAAAACAATTGGGTATACATAAACTCAGATGTAGATGGTCTTAGTTTTCGAAAACTTTAACAGGCATTTTTTGAAAACAATATTATGAATGAATGTTACGAACACGTTATGAATGAATTAAGCTAGATGGAATAAGATTTCATCAATTTTAAATGTCATCTTCGCAAAACAGTGCTTTTTATAACAATCTGTGATTGGATTCATTTATAAAATGCTATTTTCTCAAAACAATCTCTTTTTATTATATGTGTAGGTTGCATATCAATCAAGCTTTCATATGCTTAAATACTGTTTTCGCAAAACATATTCTTTTTTATCTGTGTAGGGTGCATATAGAACAAACTTCCGTAAATTCAAAGGCTATCACGCAAAACAGTGTCTTTTTTGCATGTGTATACATAGAACATGCTTTACATGTGTACATATAGAGCAAATTTAAATGTTGTTTTCTCAAAACAGTGCCTATTTCATATTTATCGACTGTGTATGGAATAAGCTTTAGAAATCTTTTAATGCTTTTTTCTCAAATGATTTTTTTTAAAGTTTTTCCTAGGCTATAAATGAAATAAGCTTTCGCAATGTTTTGTTTCCATATTCGCACGATATAATATGGGATAAGAGTTTTCACAATTTTAATTCCTTTTTCTCGAAATTGTGATTTTTCATGCTTTCAAGCTTCACATTTTAAAAACTATTTTCTTAAAACCGAAATTTTTCATCATTAGCTGTAGGGAAATTAAAATCTCATGTAGCTCAATAAAGACAAAAAGGATAAAGAGAAAAATGAAGAAAATTAGGAAACTTATTTACTGCGCATAAGCTGCAAGTATATAGAATTCATAAAAATACAGAGCACTCCTTTTTGCAGATATAATCGTGTGAGTTGATGAAGAGATTTTATTTTTTCGTTTTTTTTTGTTTTCCGGCTTTTTAACATATATATCCTTTTTAAAACATTTTTTAAAAGTATTTTATTTCAATAATTTTTCTTCTTCTCTTTTCATTATTCTTTGTTATTTTCCGTGTTTTCTCTATATTTTTAACTTCATATAAATATATATTGGTGATTCTCACGAAGCATGACAATTCGGACCAAAAAATTTCTTCAAATTTAAAGTCTTCAAAATAATCTAAAATTGTTTTTGTATACTTCTTTAGCTACACTTATTAATATCTAATAGACAGCAGTGTAGTTTATTGACATTTGCTCGAGAAAAAAATAAAATAGGAATTCACCAAATCTTGAATGCCAGGAAAATGTCATATTACCTTAGAAGTTTAAAAAACATTTATTTTAAGTTAATAGTAAGTAACTCAACTTAAGCCTTTATGTTAGATGGACCATAAATTGCTTAAATTAATTCCTTTTATCCACTGTAGAAGGAAACAAAAAATTTTTTGTTGCTGATATGTACAGAATAAAATTGTGTATAATGATCAATCATTAAATAAATAAATAACTTTGATTACATCCAAGCATATTACAATCATACATAAACTTGGTATTAGGTTAATATTTGCTTTCCCCCTTCACAGTATTAGCAGTTAAAAAGAATTTCTGGTAACACTTCAATGTCTTGGCATTCATATGCCAGGAAAATGACAGCCAGGATAATGACAAATTCGCCATTTTATAGCATATAACTTTACTTTAATTTAATATTTTGGCCGAAGACGTTTATATTCTGCAGAAAACAACA
>NC_092210.1:754784-811305 GCF_043381705.1 Parasteatoda tepidariorum
ATATATAAGTAATCAGATGAATGCCTAATTCCTTACATATCTCTTTCAAATATTACCAAGTTCTATTTTAGAAACCACTCTAAATGTGCATGATTCGTTTATTGCCCTCCAATAAAGCAGGATTAAATGACTTATATTAATTAAAATTCCAGAGATCAAATATATGTTAACAACAGTTATTTGAAATCTTACTACATAAAGCGAATGTATAATTTATGGAAACCTCGATTTGACATATTTTTGATGCTTTTCAAATACGTTTTACATGTTAAACAAGTTTGCATGATGTAAACTTCCATCCTATTCATCGCTAGTGATTAATTAGAAGCAAACAATCAGCGAATGCTTTTAGAGAGATTCGAATGAACATTGATTATCATATTTATTTAATATTTGCTGACATAAAACTAATGGCATATAATAACACCAGAAAAAAACATTTCTTTGGTTAAAATTTTTTTCTTTTGGTTGTTCAACTAAAAAATGCCAACATCTAGATTTTTTAAAAATATATATACTGTAAAAATTTAGTCATACTATCACTCCGAATGCGGTGTGAAACTTCGTAAGAAATGGAAAGAAAGAATGCAGATTTTAAATTGACACCAAATTTAAAAGGTGTAGGAACGCTCTAAGCACCTAAAATGAAAAATATTGCACCAAACTTATTTACGCCATAAAATATTTTCAATTCCAAAAACACCAATGTTGGCGCGCTTTAGGTATCGTCTAAAGATTGTTTAGAATCGATCGAGTGCATGCTGGCGTGTACGTGTGAGCATGTCTTCAATACAATTATTCATCTATAGAATCAAAAGTTTGCTGTTGTAAGCATGTACGTTTTTAGTTGTCTAATAAGGATAGTTATAAATTAATTTTTAAGGCTTTGTAAACTATATTAACTAATAATATTATGAATAATTTCTATCCGCTTTGATTTTGTTTTACCTAGTTAAAATTTGTGTTAAAATTTTCTCTGGACTACACGTATTTGCAAACTAATTTTATTTTGCGAAATATTGAATGAATGCATCTCTGATAATGATGATTCTTACTTTATATTGTCTCGTAAAAATAAATGCAGTGTCTCCTATGTGGATCTTGTCTTATAGTAATTGTATAAATGCGAAAAATGGTGGCAGCTACTTTGCATCAGGAAGTGAAAAAGAAAAATTCTTAGTGTTTCACTGCGTCTGAAAAAGTCGTTTGTTCTACACTTAAATGCAAATTAGTAGGCACTGTTTTTGGTGCTAAAATACAAAAATTTTTTAATGTGTATGCTACTACTAAAGTGTAGAAATCTTTTATTTTGCAAATTATTTAGTTAATGAGCGCATTAACTAGAGTGAACGTAAAATTACCAAAAAATTTCTCAAATTATCTACGTAATCTTATAACTGCCTAAGTAAATAAAACAAATAATAAATAAAATAAAAATAAATAAAATATTTCAAAGCATAAAATAACTTTTTTAGATTCGACTATTCTTTTAAAGTTCAAGAAATTGATAACAGTAAGATTTCGAATTCCTTTCAAATTAACTAACCTTTCAAATTGGCTTGCAAAGGAGCTTTTAAAATACAAACGCAACATTTATTGACTATAACTGCAAATAAGTGTTGTTTGATTTTAACATAATTACTTATTTGTTTCTGTTTGCTTCATAAGCTCATTAAACATATTCTTTGTTTAAGATAATAGAACACATACATCTAAGAGCATTGCTTTCTTTAACAAGGTCTTTGAAGGTTTTTCGCCAATGAAATGAAAACAACCACAGTTTAAGTGTATTACACTTGAAGTAAAGCTATTATTTTAAGCTGTATATGTCATCTTGCTGTAAAGAACTACCTGGGCTTTAGAACGGATACATAACTGAAAATGGAAAAAAAAATTGTTCCAACTTTTTTAAAAATCTCCAATTTGGCGACATTTTCCCACCTAGAAGAAAAATTATCAAAATCAATGCCCTATTTCTCTTTTTTTGCAAATTTTTATGAGATGAGATGAGATAGCATTGGAGTAAAGCTTTAGATATTAGAAAATTAGAACCTAAAAATTTTTTTTTACTTTTTCAAAACTGTGGCGCTTCTCTGTATTGACGTTTCAGAATAAACATATACGGCACTAGCTGAAGATAGGCAAACTTGACCTAACAGTCTGGAGTAACTTTTGCAGACTCACATCTGTTATGGAAATATCATATTATTCGCAAAAAAGCATCATTTCCTGCGACTACTGAGACTTCGATAAACAGCCTTATTAAGAAAAATTCACATCGATACAAAAAAAATGCTTAAAACCACTTAAAAACTGAAAGTGCGAATATATATAAGTGGTAAAATCAAAATCACTGCTACTTGTACAAGAGCGATTGCATATAGTCGGACCTCTATTTAACGAATTAATAATTATCATCAAGCTCTAGTATTTTAAACAGTGAGATAAAATTCCACAAAAGACTTTGCCAGTATTTTCTATCTATTCTTTGATGAATTGAACTTACTTCCCGGAAAATATTTGTCTCTCTTCTTAGAAACTGAAAAGATCATTCGAACGATGGTGTGTTTTCTTATGTTTGATATGATTCTTAATGATTGCGAAATATGAGACTTTTTAACTTTCATAGGATAATTTTTAAGATGGCGTTTCATCGTTTGATGTTTCGTTAAAATCATGCTATTTTCCAAGCCAAATAGTGACATTTGAAATGAAACAAGAAAATATCAAATTAGTTCAACACGAAAATAATATTTTTTAAATGAGAGAGTAATAATTATTTTCAAGAAATTAAATTGCTAAATTTAATTTTTTTCTCTCAGTGATATTTTTTACCATTTCATTTCTTATGTTTTTTTAAAGGTTTTGTATTTGATATTCCTTCTCTCTCTTGGATCTTTGGAGTCGTCCATAAATAATGTCACATTTGTTTATAATATTTTTGATCTCTCTCTCACACGGAGACAAAGAAAGTTCTCATCTCCTTTTCGGGTTGGTAACAAAGCATTAAAATTTAAAATATCAATCGTGTGAGCTGTCAATAAAAATGTAAGCTTAAACGTATATGCTTAAAAATTTCTAAAAGAGGAATTTGTCAGTCAAGCTATTACGCTTTTTAAGTATTATATAATAAAAAATGGGTGGTCAATGAGTTGAAGAAAGCATTCATGAAAAGCCATATAAGATTGCATGGTTTGGGGAGTGTCAGCGAACAGCTCACTAATACTTCAAATTTGATATATGCTGCGCCAATTTATATACATGTGTGTATTTACTTTGAAATTTAATGACATTTGTGAACATAAAAATCTAATGATTATGTGTGCACATATTTTGATGAAAACACTCATGCTATCGTTCTGAATAAAAAACCCTATTTAAAAAATATATTTTACTATTTTCTGAACAAATTGTGCATCCCCAAGATGAAGTTCTAAATTCTACGAGTAGGAAATAATTTTCATTAAAACGTAGTAAAAATTTCATAAATAATATAAGTCATTTACTGTCTGTGTCTATAATGATTCTTTAATTCTTTTAATTCATTAAATAAATTCCCTAACGAATATTTCATTAAAATCAAAGAACTGCTTGTCAAAGAATCTGCAATATACATAATAAAACTATTCATGTTCAGACGTGAAGAAAAACATCGACACGTCATTTATAGTTTAAAATCCATTCATCTGCGAAATAATAAATGTTGAAATATTTTAATTTTACAGAAATGAATGTGATTTGATTTGAAGAGATATTCATCACTAGCTGATTTAAATACAATAAATTGTTGTACTCGAAAAGTGAGGAAAAAAAGTTGCTTACAAGTGGTTTGAAAATATTATTTTGCATTATCCTTTTTTTACTGTATTCGAGAGTGTATCAGTCATAGGGATAATATTTTCAGCTGGCAATTAAGTTCCTGCCAATTTTAATCTTTTTTTCAAAGTTTAAAGTGTGGGAGTGTTTTATTTTTTTTTCTATCAGTTCTCTCGTCATTTTATTTTATTTTATAACCACCGTTGAACAGCAGATCCAATTTTGGGCTTACGACTACTGATGTTCGTCTCCATAAACTTGTAATTTTGAACTCATTCAAGAAAACTTTTGGATTAATTATTGCGAGAAATTTTGCCTTCATGGAGGACTTTTTGATGAAACTTTGCGTTACATGGAATGTAAAACCACGAAAACCTCCCCCGGTTAGCCTGATGACAATGGGACTCTAATCCACGATCCGTCTACCACTGAGTATATTTTACATCAGCACTGTAGTCACTGCAAGCCGGGGGCGGATTCCAAATCGGTCACTCATCGCTGGGATTCAAACTCGGTTCACCTCATTGGAAGGCTCTATCCTCTGAGCCACCACGTCTCACTTCTGTTATTTTTTAGTTTACTTTATAACCCTCGTTGAACAGCCGACCCAATTTTTTGGGTTCACGACTACTAATGCTCAACTCCGTAGCCTTGTAATTTTGAACCCAATCCAGAAGACAAGGGAACTCCTGGAGCAAGAACTGGGAGAAATTTTGCCTTTGTGGAGGACTTTTGGATGGAACTAACCCGCATTTGCGTTACCGCTCAACCACTGAGGATATTTCGCGTGAGCACTGTGGTCGGTCCAAACCGGACGCGGATTCGTATCGACCTTCGTCGCCGGTATTCGAACCCGGGTCACCTCATTGGATGCGACAAAAATTGATTTTATTGCTTTTTGTCAAACTTACCTGAACGGCCAGAACGAGGTGTGATTTTGAGGTGAAAAATTTAGAGATGCCAACTGCTTCGATTTCAACGAAATGCTTTAAAAATCGGTTGATTTTGCAAATTTAAAACAATTTAAAAGGTTCAACACTTTTTAACTACAAAAAGGGGCCCATCAATGGTGTTTTTGAAATATTTAGATGTAGGGGTTAATAAAAACTCTATAACTCGAATTTACCAAATCAAGAATCATACATTAAAAGAATACCATTCGAAAATATTTATTTGCTGTCTGGAGCAAGTTGGCATCTCTGAAAATTGGCATACCGATCAAGAGTGGTATTTTCAGCAATGGTATGTTATCAATTCACAGCACGAGTGACACGAGTAGCTTTCGTGGCTTTAGAACTTTTATTGAAGGCAAAGTAAAGGAGGTGACAAAAATATTCAATTTTTCGTTTTGACTTTTCACTTTAATGATCTGTGAAATAACATAGAAGAACAAAAATAAATAAAGCACAGTAAAACAAAACACCTTTGTTCGAATCAGTAAGAAAACAATATGTCAAAAACATGTGGAATGTTAAAAAAGGAGCCAAAATTTAGTGGCGTATTCAAGTTTTGACCTATCTTTTTACTGAGAAATCAGTAAATGACGCACACATGGTAAATGTGTACGTAAATTCGACAGAAATTCGATAGAGAAATTCAGAGGGATGATAGCAACAAGGATAAAAAATTAAGAAAAGAGAACATGACATGACAAACCACCTGAGTGTGAAAATCAATCGAGAGTTTATCAATGATGTTTTTCAGCAGAGTTATGATGTTTTTCAATGGATTTAGCTGACGTTGTTTTTCTGTAGATCAACAATTATTTTCAGCGATTGAAAATGATTTTTGATGGGAAGATCAGGATATTTATATTTTCCAGCAGACTAAGAATTTTTCCAATTAAGTAAAGCTTCTATAGTATAGTAATGTATTAGATTTGTAACTGGAAATAATCAGTAATTTGTTTTTAATTACATCAAAATGATAAAGTTGTTATTTTGACGAAATTCTAAAACTCAAACGGTTTCAATTATCTGGTAAAAAATAGAAAAAAAACCGTAATGCACATACAAAAAAATGATAGAAATCCCCCGGGATAAAAAATATAGAAAGAAATGTACCATTTTTCCATTTATTTTAAAAAAATGAAATTTACAAAAAACATTAAAAAGCTTTTCGCATACATTTTTTAACTATTTGAAAAACTTGTCTTTAAAGTATTTGACGTTTTTATATAATTTTTTGATGGTTTAAGTCTTTTACTTAATCCCTATATTTTGCGGATTGCATATTCTGTGTGCCACAAACAATATCCTGTTATCATTTTTATTAAGTATTTGTTCTCTGTCTTTTAGGGAAAAAACTTATAAATAATGTAATCGTAGAAAAGCAGCTTATTATATAAGTAAATATTATGTTTTTCACAAGTATTTTACTTTAAAAATAATTGTTAGACAGTTGTATTTTCGCTTTTTCTACTAAGTTTATTTATGTACCATAAACCAATTAAAAAAAGCCAGAACTAATCTTTGAAAAAAATAATAGCACCAATACGCTTAAGAATATATATAATATATAAAGCGTATATAGGCATGTATGTGGTCACATAATGGACTAAATTTACTTTCTACCATTGGCAATGAAGGATTAAAACAAACTATGCTATAAAATAGGCAGAAATGATTAAAAGCAAAATATTCATATAAACGACTTATTTTTATTCAGTGCTAAATGTGAAGAACACAAAAGAGAAGAAAGGGACATTCCTCTTTCTTCTTTTCTTTTAAAAATATTACTTTAACATTAGAAGGACATTAGAAAAAAAATTGATAATTCTAGGCCTGCAGATATGTGATGGCCCAGATTTAAAAGAACTGCGTCCCTTTCATCTGCTATCCCAGAAGCCGGATCCACAGTCCACCCATCCGCGATCCAGAATTGTCACAGTTACAAATCATCAGGCATAGAATTGGTAAATAATGTACATTCCACAGATTATTTTGGCACAGAATTGTCAAATCCGTGATCCAACAGCTAAGAATCATTAGATCCGCAATCCACTGGTGGGCAGACCCAGAATTGTCGAATTCACAAGTCATTGATTCTCAGTTTGAAAGTCCCGCAGTGGACTGATCGTAAAGACACGGTTCCCAATGGAACACCGATTTCAAGCATCACTGGATGCGGTCAGTAAGCGGGTGGGTGATCAGAACCGAGGGAGCGTGGTATCGGTCCTCGTTAAACTGTTCTACCGTAAAGTGCTCGACTTCGCGTTCAGGTCTTCGGTCTACCAAAGCAGGGGACCAAAATTGCTATGGCATGTCTTTGGATCACCCTCAGGGATGTTTCCCAGACCGTCGAAAATAGCCCATAGTGCATCTATAGTGCGACGTAAATAAAGTACCTACCTACCTCAGTTTGAAAATAATCATCATTAATCTTTGATCAATTTTGTTACAAATTTATTTCATTTTATTTCTAACCATCTTTGAACAGCAGACCCAATTTTTTGGCTTTATGACTACTGATGCTCAACTTCACAGCCTTGTAAATTTGAACCCGATGCAAAAGACAAGTGAACTCCTGGATCAAGTATTGGGAGAAATTTACTTTCTTCGAAGAATCTTTGATGAAACTAACGAGCATTTGTGTTAAATTGAGAGAGAAACCCGAAAACCTCCCATGGTTAGCCCGACGGCAAGGGGACTCTAACCCATGATCCGTCTACCACTGAGGATATTTTACGTCAGCACTGTGGTCGGTGCAAGCCGGATGAGGAATTTGTATTAATTAGCCATCGCTGGGATTTGAACCCGGTTCACTTCATTGGAAGGCGAAAGTTCTATAACCTGAGTCAGATTTTCACGGCATTAATCTAGTGTCTCAGAATTAATCCACCGAATCATTAATCCACAGAATTATGAATAATTAATCCACCGAATCGCTGGATTAGAATTGCAAGATTCGCAATCCACCGGTCAATTGTTTTCCTGAATTCAGGAACGTCAGATGAGCGATTCTAACCACAGCTGGCTCTGAATCGTCTTTATCTCAAAGTTAGCAATTTTAGTTTACTAATCAGGGATCTGCTTAGAAGATAATTTTGTCCTTTAATGGCTCCCTCAGAATTTTTAATCGAGAAAATGCACCTTATACAAAACTCAGAAACGAGACTTTCACAAGATTGGTAATTTTAAAAACGAAATTTGTTGAACTTTAAGAACATTAAGAAATTTGTGAGGTGGTCACCTCACAAATTTCGTCCTTTGAAAGACGGAGCCGTTGACTTTATTAAAAGTTCTTCCTTTTGAGTAAGAAGGAAAGAATTTTTAAAATAACTTTTTACATATTTAAATGAAGAAAGAGACACTTCCTATAGTTTATTCCCTTTAATTTTGAAATATATACTTTTAGAATCACAATTTAATGGAATGACAATTGCCCCATTGATTCTTTTAAATACATAGCTATGATATGATGGTGGGGGAGGTGTGGCGCAACTACCACTACGATTATTAAACATCAATTCACTAGTATATAAAACTATGTCAACCTTCATCTATCAAAAGGTATCTCAAGATTGAATAGAGTTAGCATATCTTACATACCAGTTTGTTGATGTTTAATAATCGTAGTGGTAGTTATGCCACAATACTTCTCCACCAGAATTTTATCAGGGACGGAGTTCGAAGAATGGATACCACTAGTTGCGGTATTTGCGAAAGATCAGGAGAGTTGTATTAAGCCCACAGGAATTTGATCAGCTGTGGTGAGAGTTGTATTAAGTTCCCTGGACTTTGAGCACTTGTGGTGCTAGCTGTATTAAATTCACCGAGTGTGTGAGAGTGTTTCGTGAGAGCTTTATTAAGTTCACTATGGTGTGTGGTCTCTCCTGTCTTGCTATTAGCAGTTGAGTGTGTGCGGGATCCTATTTAGTGTAAATGAGACTAAGAATCAAGGAGGAAGATCACGCTGTCACAAATTGCAAGTTAACTGTTCAATGTGGTCCGAAGACCACCAATGTGGGGAGGGTTGAAATCGACGATGTCAGCCTTCATCTATCAAAAGGTACCTCAAGATTGGATCAAGTTAGCATGTCTTATATACAAGTGAATTGATGTTTAATAATCGTAGTGGTAGTTACGCCACATTATCATGATTGCTTGAACCTGTATCGCAATTAGTAATAAATCGTTTTATTTACTGTTTTTTTTTAATTTTTTTTTATTCAAGTCAAGCATTTATTTTGAAACGACCGAGCAGTGTAAATAATATTTCATACATAAATAAAAAATGAATTTTTTTATTAAATTTAATTTCCATTTCATTAATTTAAAGCTAATCGCTATTCTTCTATCAATTGATTTATTGTTATTTTTGAACTTTATTTTGTTACGGATTATCGATTTCTACAAAAAAAAATAAATTGTTCTTTACTTTGAAAAAAGAGTCTTGGAATTAAATTTACTACAAAATTTAGATTAAAAAAACCATGACTAGATTTTTTATAAGCTCCCAAAAACAAGACCTGCTTTTTTTAAATTTTAATAAATGTAACATATATTCAATAGAAATGCGTTTTAATTAATTTTTCGATATTGTTTTGATTTATTTAGTTTTTTTTTACAAAACAAAAGCTGATTAAAATATGCAAAGGTATCGTATCGAAAAAAATAGTCTTCAAATGCAAAATATTTCTATATTTATACTTGATAAATATCACAAACGTAGAAGAAAACAAACTTATATTTAAAAAAAAGTGTATCTTCGATATCACTGATTAAAAAAGTTCTTTTCGACTCACTTGGTAAATAATTAATTTCGATAAAAATTGAAATCGATATTTAATTTAAAAACAAGATAGTGGTATTTTAATACTGCACAAATGTCAAAGCATTAACAATTCAACTGAACGAAACTAAATGAAATCGATATTTTTGCATTTAAATTTAAATTATTTGCCTATGAAATTTTTTTTTATAATTCTACTTATAATTATTTTTTTAGTTTTTAATTTACTTAGTTTACTCTTTGTATTATGCCTCCTAATTTTTTTAAATCTAATATTGTTTTTAAATTAAGATTTTTTTTAATAGTTTAGTTTTCAGAAGGAGAAGAAATACCATTAAATAAAAAAAAATTAAGTTTCAAAATTTATTATTTTACTGATATTTCTAAATCTTAATATTTTGCTTCTATTCCTTCATTTAATATTTTTTAGATTTATTTATATTTTTGCTTTTGAATTTAAACAATTATTTGCCTATGCAAAAAAAAAACTTTTATAATTGTATTTATTATTATTTCTTAGTTTACTTAGTTTAGTTTTTGTTTTATGCCACCTAAACGTTCAATATAATACTGTATGTAAATTTTGATTTTTTTTAATAATTTAGTTTTCAGAAGGAAAAGAAATACCTTAAAATAAAAAAATGAAAAAAAAAAATTCAAAATTTATTATTTTACTGACATTTCTAAATCGGAATCTTTTGCTTCTATTCCTTTGTTTATGATATTTTTTAGATTTATTTGCATTTTCTCTTATGAATTTAAATAAATATTTGTCTATTAAAAAAAGCTTTTATAATTGTATTTATTATTATTTTTTAGTTTTTAATTTACTTAGTTCAGTTTTTGTTTTATGCCTCCTAACCTTTAAATAAAATATTGTATGCAAATTTAGATTTTTTTTTAATAATTTAGTTTTTGGAAGGAGAAGAAATACCATGAAACTAAAAGTTTAAATTTCAAATTTTATAATTTTACTGATAATTCCAAATCTTAATATTTTGCTTCCATTACTTTTTTTTATAATATTTATTTTAGATTTATTCATTTACGTCTAAGGAATAAACGAGAAAAACCACTTTTAATTATCTAGAACTTTTATAATGCTCTTATACTACAGAATACTGTCACTTTACTGATGCTTTTGACCATAAATGATTTTTCTGATATAACGGAACAGTATTGTTTCACTAACCCCTTCGGAAATCTTGGCTTCCGATATATCAGATATCAATTTTAATCCATATTAACTTAATAGATAATCATAAAAATCACAGGATTTTTGTTTTATTTGATGACGAAAACGATAAATCATTCTAAAGGGGATGTCTTGAAGCTACAGGGCATATTCCAATTAAAAAAAGATATCTTGAAACTATCCAGCATATTCCAATTAAAAATAGATATCTTGAAACTATCCAGCATATTCCAACTTAAGGGAGATATCTTGAAGCTATAGGGCATATTCCAACTAAACGAAAGTTCCGTGAAGCTATAGGGAATATTCTAACTAAAAGAAGATACATTGAAGTTACAGGGCATATTCCTACTAAAGGGATATATCTTGAAGCTATAGGGCATATTCCAACTAAAGGAAGATTCCGTGAAGTTATCCAGTATATTCCAACGAAAAGAGAATATCTTGAAGCCAAAGGGAATATTCTATCTAAGAGATGATACCTTGAAGTTACAGAGCATATTCCAACTAAAAGGATATGTCTTGAAGCTATAGGGCATATTCCAACTAAAAGAAGATTCCGTGATAAAGATATCCTCTTTTAGTTGGAATATATTGGATAACTATCCAGTATATTCCAACTAAAAGAGGATATCTTGAAGCCATGGGGAATATTCTAACTAAAAGAAGATACCTTGAAGTTACAGGGCATATTCCAACTAAAAGGATATATTTTGAATCTATAGGGCATATTCCAACTAAAGGAAGATTCCGTGAAGGTATACGGTATATTTCGGGGTTCGATTCCCAACGCCACTAAGACCCACCGCCGAGTACCACGGGCACAGGGATTTGGAGAAAATTTCCTCCCCCATCAGATCTAAATCAAAACTGTGGAACGGGCCTCAAGAATGAGTGGTGCTGCCATCTATTCGGGAGGTTCTGACATAAGTTCTACTTTCATCCTAGTGATGATTTCTTGTCAAACGAAAGGAGCTTTTTCCTGACTTAATTCGGCATGTCAATGGCTGATGAGCTTGATCTGTCCAAGAAACAACAATTCAGAAACAATGTTAACCACCCGTAAATATAAATCAATATCAATGGTAATCTTGGTACATCTTTTAATGCAATCTTGAATGGTGGGAGTTATGAAACATTTTCAAAAAGTTTCAATACAAGTTTTCTTTTCAAATATTGTTTTTAAATTCTGTTTCCCCATAACTTTAAAATATTCTAAATAACATTTATGAGGGTTATTTTAATGTCTATTACTACCTATCATCTAATAACGCTGTAAGGTTATTAGATAATAGGTTCGATATTTGGAAAGATTTTAATGTTAATTACTTCGTGTGATTTTCGTGTTAATTATTCTGCATGCAAAAGGTTTTAAAATAAGATAAATGAGACTAAATTAGCTTTTCCACTTCTGTCATTTGAGTAAAACATTAAAATAAGAAGTATAATCGTAGATAATATGTATAAATATTATACACTTATGCATATTCATCTTATCAATGTCACTTGTAATTTTCAAAATTAACTCTTGCCCTGCCTTAACACGAATGGCAAAATGCAGCTTTTACGAGTCACCACTTCGTTTTTTTATTAAAATACTAAGAACGTGGATATATTATAATGATAAAATTGTTGTTGCAAAGCAGTCGATAGTTGATCCAAAACAATTTAATTTACTCATATTATTTCACTTAAAAATAAAATTACAAATATTACAGATATTATGCGAACTGAAACTAAACTTTTTTTCGCACAGCGAAGTAGGTTCCATTAAGTGCCCCAAACTTTTATTCAGAATTCCTCAAAAATAGTTTTAAGTACTTGACCTTTATATTATAACTTAGTATCCATATTTTTCATCATTCCCGTCAAAATCCTTACGCATACAAGTGAAAAAATAAAAATAAAATATAAATAAATAGGTAACAATATGAAAGCATTTTCACGAAATTCTCCGCGTTGAAAGTGTAGTCAAACTATTGAAATATTCCTCGAGTTGAAAAAACATTTCTCGTAATAAAAAATTATCTACAAACTCATCTTATTGGAAGGAGAACTATTGAAAAAGATCTTGAGATGAACTGAAATGGGTCTATTATTTACACCTTTATTTAATTATTTTGTAAAAGTTTAGTTACTTTAGTGAAAGTAAACATCTTAACTTAAGAGACGGCCTTTTAAGCTTAGAGGTTAATTGACCCAACTATACTATGTGAAAGTAAATACTATATCTTTAGCAATTATAATTACATACAGGTAAGATTGAGTGAAAAAACTTGACCAAGTTTTTCACAATTCAATTTTTCTAATAAAAAAAGTTTTATGAAGTGAAACAGGCACAGATGAAATTAGAAGGTAATTGAAGGTACAAACATAAATTCGATGTTAATTGTTTTGGATGTTAAAATGTTTGTATAAAGTCTTGAACTTTTTCTCTCTTAGTTGGATTAAATTATTTAATTCAAAAGACGTTGTCGTCGTCGTAGGCCATTAAGGGTGCGATTGTACTTGTTTTTGAGGGTTGCCATCTAGGGCCAAGACTTCTGCTACACCCATACGTCACACCCGATTAGAGGGCTGACCCATTCATATATTCATTAATTCATTCACATATCGTAATTTTTACCTGAACTAGAGAACGATCCATCTTCAATTCAGTACCCCCAAAGGTATAATCTGTTACGGGAACATGGAGGACTTTGTTACCCGATTAATTTGATGAGCTCCAGTCACTATTTACTACACGGAGAGTCTTCAGCCTGCTGGATTCGAATCCCCGTTCTCACGAACACGAGTACAGCACCCTGCCAATCAGAATTCAAGAGGTAACAAATGTTTGTAAATGTTATTTTGATAAAATGTCATTTGTTTAAATAAGATCAAAATATAGGATGTTTGGACATTAGAACTCTCAATAATCATTTTTAAAATTATTGTAAAAAATCTAAATCAGAAAGTATAGAGGTAATAACAAAAGAGTTATCAAGAAACGAACGAATTATCACTTAGGAAGTCGGCAATATCACTTATAGTAACTAAATAATTGTTTATCTTTTCTTCTTCTTTGAATGAGTGATTCGGATATAAAAAACTCCAAGTGCTTGAAAAATAATTTCTTCTATGAGTACAATTTTTTTTATCCCCGTATATACATTTTTCCTGAGCAGCTATAGTTCAAAAACAATGTAGAAAATCAATTTTCTTTTCAAATTGAAATCCCCAAAAAAGCAGAACTTAGATTTAGAAAAAATAACCTTTCGGATTATTTGAGTGAAATTTTAATGCCTGAATATCTGATGAAAAAACAGTTGATTTCAAATCACGAATCGTTAGTATTTGGAATAAATCAATTTTGAAAAAAGAAAGATTTGATAAATTGGAATTCTTTACCGTTGAATAAATTGTGAAGCATATTATTTGAAAATATTCTTTTACTTTCAGGGATTGTACAGACCTCAACTTTGCAAAAATTACATTTAGCTAGTTTTGATGAAATAAACCTGCTTTGAGTTTAATTAAATGACTAACTTTTTGTATTTAGGTAGATGATTTTAAAACTCTTTAGATATCTCATAACATAACGATTTCAGAACTTTAACAGCTTTTCAAAATATTTCTGAAAAACCTCTGTGGTCAATAAAGTGATAGTACATATTTTTATAAACGGAATATTTTTTGTATAAAACTGTTCCATAGTATTGTTTCTACGTAGATAGTTAACAAGTTTCTGAATTTTGAACTAGTTTATATGGTAGTATAATAGTATGGTAGAATTATACACCAAAACATCCTATTTCATACATCAAAATTATTGTATTTCTATCCAAAAACGTTCCACTCAGCAACTTGAAAACCTATTTTCTATAAATGGGATATTTTTGCATCGAACTATTCCATATTGCGAATAATTCGCAAGCTTCTGAAATTTCAACTAGTTGATATGGAAGTATAAAATCATGGTAGAATTATACATAGAAACATTCTACTTCCTTCATCAAAATTATTGTGTTTCTGCCCAAAAACTTTCTACTGAACAACTTGAAAATGTGACTTTTAATTATATGTGTAAAAGACCGTCAAGGGGCATTTTTTATTCATAATAGTAAAAAACTGGAAAAAATTAGAAATTAAAATGTTACCAAAAATTAACTGTTGTTTGGTTTTTAACCATATTTTATTTTATAACCATCTCTGAACAGCCGACTCAATTTTTTTTGTTTATGACTACTAATGTTGCCTTTTAGTAGCCTTGTAATTTTGTTATTGTTTGTTGCAATTAAATCCGTAACAGAGTAACATACTAACGTTAACTTATAATTTCGAACCCAATCTAGAAGACAAGGGAGCTGCTGGATCAATTATTTGGATAAAATTGCCATCGTGGAGGACTTTTTGATTACGTGGAGAGGAAAATCACGAAAACCTCCAATGGTTAGCCTGACAGCAAGGGGACTCTAACCCATGATCCGTTTACCACTAAGAATATTTTTCGCCATCACTGTGGTCGGTGCGAGCCGGGTAAGGAATTCGTACCTATTGCTGAGATTCGAACCGGGTCACCTGATTGGGAGGTAAACGCTCTATCCCCTGAGCCACCACGGATCTATAGTCTTCCGATAGCTATAAATAAATGGATTGTATCAGTATCTTAGCAACAGAATATGCAGAATAGGAAACTAAAATTAAACAGGCGTAACGGAATATGTAACAAATATCACATCGGTTTAGGGTGTTACATTCATTGTGTTTTGCTGCTAAAAAAACTCTAAGCTTTGAATTATAATTCTGTGAAGAAAAATGCTTGAAGAATAAAAATCTTCTGACTGTACACTATTTCAAATAAAAATCTATTAAAAAAGGTAAAATTATCAATCATTCATCAGGAAATTTTGAAGAATGGACCGGACATACCCTTCCTTTTATACACGGGATGGGCTTTCTAACATCGCACTTACTTGTGCACCCGACGGAAAATGTAAAAGAGGAAGGCTGTGACTTACATCACACATACACCAAGATCTGTGCGAAGATAAACTGAATAGTTGGGCAGAGGTAAAAGAAGGGGCTCTGGACAAAAGTACCCGGAAAAAGAAATTTGAGGCCTAACGTGCCAGCTGGGGCTGGTAGGTGGCTAACGTGCCACAAAAAATACCATGTGAGTCAATCTGCAGCCTGCCGATACACGACGATATAGTTGAAAATTGACGCGATGAAAGAAATTTTTTTATTTAACATTGACTTTCGTTTGTTAAGTTAATTTTAAGGTTAATGTTGGAGAAACGATAACGTGTAAAACTACCTCTCATTTAATTCTCCACACTTAGTCTCGCATTCTCTATTCTTATGCTTAACTTTTTATTTTTAAAGTACAGTAGATTATTTTTCAAATACAGGTAATCTTCCACTTCCTTACAATTGAATTATTAATAAAATGATCTTATGTCATAATCTCCGTCGCTGCAAAAACATTTTATTTCTTTATTATAGTAACAAAATCATCTTTTTTAAGTAATTTAATTTTTAGGGAAGAAAAGAATGAAGGAACAGTAATCATGGGGGCTGGTGAGCGAAGCAAGCAAGGGGCGGAGCCTTCTAGATTTTATTTTCCTATCTATTTTAATATTGAAAGTAAATATTTACAATTTAGAAAGCAGTTACGACTCTAAGAACATTTTTTTCCTTTCCCCCTTCTTATTATTCACCCGTTCATTACCCCATGTGCATAAAGTGTTCCCCATTGATTTTTTTCAAGGAGATGATTTTCAACACTTTTTCTCCCAAATACTTTAAAATGAGAGAATGCATGAGAGCATATGGAGAAGTAAATTGATATTTAGGGTTTTTAATGAATAAAATGTTTCAAAAAACACTATTTTAAAGCAGAAAATATCACTATATTTTGAATTGTATTTCTGTAAACGATAAAAGCTGCAAAATTTATCAGAATTACATTAAAAAAATGTCTTTACCCTTATGATTTTATATTATTTTTGATGTTTACCGTATTTAATCTATAAACTACACGTTAATTAAGTAAAAGTTGATGTATATTTACATCATATTTACGTATATTTACATTATACATTACGTATATTTACATTACATAACATGAAGTATATTTACAACACTGAAGGATTAAATATCTGATTAATATTATGCTGAGATAATACTTACGAATTTTAATTTCTTAATCTGATTAGCAGTTTTTAAGTTTTGACACTTAATATGACATGGCAAATTCATATTAAATTCCGGAAGTACATGGCAACTTTCAAAACTATTAATGATGTGACGGTATTAATTATACGAAGAGTGTCATATACGGTCCGGAAAAATAAATTTCAAGAAGAATGATAATGTTTTAGATATAGTTAATAAATCTAAATATCTAAAGATCACAAAAAACATGACATATGATTATTTCGTCTTTACCTCCAAAATTGTATATAAGTTGGTTATATTATGTAAGTTATAATTTTGAACCATTTAAGATTTTGTAAAAATATTTTTCTGCACTTAATTTTACAGAGCGACGAAAAACGAAACACCTTAAATAATGTTTGAATTTCACGTACTAGGACTCAAATTTAATGGTTCAAGTAGGCAACTTCAAATATGTAAAATAATTTCTGAAGATGGTTGTTGACGGTAGTATGAATTCAGACACAAAGAAGACTCTCAGAGTAAGAGTCTCATATGGGATTGTGGTGTACCTTGGATTGTATATACCTTAGTTATAAATATTCGGTATATGTAACTGATGCCTCTAAATATAAAGACTTTATCTAAGTGTCTGTCTATTTTAGATAAAATACCAATTTCTTGAAGAAAATAATTAATTTTTTTAAATCTACTAGTCTTAGTATTGTACTTTGGAGCGGTTTAAGATATATATATAACAGATCGAATTATTGTAACTTTATTTCTCTGTGAACTTCGCAAAAAAATTTTCTTAGTAGACACTGTTGCAAGTTAAGAAAAAACCATTATCCCCATAGAGAGAGCTGCTTCGCATCGAAGTGTACGCCAAATGGATGCCAAGCTTCTCTTGCGAACGTACATCAACATCGCCAGCTCTTGAAACGACATTGCACAGCTTTCTTTTTTCTTGCTTTTTTAAATCGTGTGAAATGAAGAAAACAAAACTACTTGACTAAAAACTAATGTTTTTTGCTTCTCATAAAGTTATAGAGTTGCTTTATATTTAAATGTTACTTTCAGTTCGCATTCAAAGAAGCTGATGATGTTATAATAAATATTATTTCTTGCAGACGATTTTCTTCTACAGCGAAACAAAAGTCTAAATTCATTATCAAGCATTTGATTTGTTCAGGGCATGTCTGCCTAAGACGCGTCTTTATTAGTGGCCCAATCAAATTCAATGCTTTTGAAACGTCATATAGGTTTTTATTTTTCAAGAACGAATGTTCTTATTTATCGAAATGCGTCACCAAGTCAAGGATTCCAGTAAAACTAAGAAAATATAAACTTTTTTTAATAATTCTATGATATATATATTGTAAAAGGTAGCAGAGAGTAAATTTTTGCCTGATGCGTTTAATTTTTAAAAACTTGTATATTGCTTTGGAATCATATTTGTAATATTTGATAACGAAACAAAACGGAACTATATGCAGTCGTGGATGATTACTTAAATTCTATACCGAAATGATCTTTTCTTAGCTTACAACGGAGTCTAGTGGTTTTTTACAATAATATTTTATTGATATGTTTCAATAAAATACTATTTGTATTGAAATATTTATGATTAATTTGATTAATTTTTGCTTGCTCAAGAAAAAAAAATCATTTAATTGTTTGAAAATCTGAGTTCAATTAAGTAACAAGTTTAGGAGAAAGGAAAAAAAAATTATTGTTAACTAAGAATTAACATATAATGTTCCAAGGTCGAACGCCATTTTGTAACTTACAGCAATTTTTTAAATTTTATTTAACACTAGATTGCTCAAGGAAGTCATTTTGACTGCTTTTTAATTATAATTAGAAAAACAATGATGCATAATAATGACACAATTTCTTAGAATTTTGTGACTTTTTGTACAACATATAATTTTTTTATTGTTAATATTTACTTATAACTTGTTATATAACTGTAAATAATGTAAAAAATTAATTTTAAACAAGTTTCTTTACACATTATTCTTTCAGAATCCAGTCCTATTGACTGCTTTTGGGCAATATATGTATAAAGTGTTAAAAATATCTAGTGTTAAAAAATAAAAATAAGAAAAATGACAGAAAAAATCTCAAAAATTATTACATGAATAGAAATTGCAATGTATATTAAATTATTACTTTCTACATAAAAAGAAAAAAAGCTAAAAGTGGGTACAAACTATAGCACTCTCTCCCGTATAATAAACATTAAAATATTTTTACTGCTTATTTTGTTAACTGTATTTGTATTTTACTAAGACACTAGTTTATTTCAGATTATTTTCTCTTAAAACATGCCATATCACGTGTTGAGAAATACAAGTTGTTTTGTTTTTGATTTTTCAAGTTAAGAAGGAAAAAAAAACTATAAAAAATATCTTCTTTTTCTATAGGTAGGAATAAATGTTTAAACGTAAAAGAAATCGTTAAAGATCCTTTCCCGGGAGAATAAAAAACAGCTTTCTAAAGTTGGTTTTTAAGTTTCAGAAAACAAGATTTTGGACTACGCAAACATTTTTTATTTTTTAAGGATCATTTTTGTCTAGTTATAATAGTTTAATCTTTGTTTTTCATTAAAAATTAAAACTGAAAAGAAGAAAGAAGGATACGCTTTCTCACGAATTAATTTATTCAAAGCTGCACTAAATTATGTAAAAAAAAAAGCTTTTATTTTTGTTTGGTTGTCAAAAGGGTTCATTTATTGGAATTTATTTAGGGCTAAAGGTTTAGAAATTCATTAATTATGCATTCTAAGTTATAGTATTTATATGCATAATATTATTATAGCGTTTACATATACATTTTCTACTTACAACATTTATATACAGATCTGAGTAATGCTTAAAACATTTCTATGCTCAAATTTATATGCATATTCTAATTATAACGTACATATATATATATATATATGCACGTAATAATTATGACCATAATAGCATTTACATATATANATTTTTTCTCAGTGTAATAATTAGCAAATTCGCTTAAGGTGTGAAATTGAACCATTTTACCGTTGATACTGAACCCTAAAAAGAAAAAAATTAATTTAAGTGGTATAACCATATCGTTCAACTTACTATCATAGTAAGTTCGCAGGAAATTTGAATGATATTATGTTCAATAAATTCTAAATTTAGTGTATTCTAAAAGCAGTATAATTCTAAAAACAGTGTATTTACACTGGATATAAACACATATATATATATATATATATATACATGCCTACTTCATTTAAAATTTTTTATTGATTAAATAGATGTCGAGAGAGAAAAGTGTGCCATAAAGGCAGGTTAGTCTGAATTACTTTTGTTTAATGATTGGATCTTCAAGTTCACGGACTCAATCTTAATGGTTCGAGGGGGTTGCCTCAAATATGCTGGTACTCTGAATCAGCTTTAAAAAATACAAAAATACAGAAATGAGTATTTTCTCAAATCTATTATTTGGCAGGATAACTGTGATTATTGGGTGAGATAAACTTTTACCAGCTGTAATAAAGTAAATTAAAGAATATCCCAGTAGCTTTATGCGTTTATAGAAAATTTAAAAAAAAAAAAAACATAAATGAAATTTAGAAATTATAATTTGAAACAAACAATTCAACTACTATTATATCCCAATTGCAAATTGAAGTGTATTTTCCTGTTTATTTGCAAAGACTTATTTGATATTTCCAGTCATGGAAAAACACATGAGCTTTTGTTCGACACATAATTCTCCTAAGTTATTTACATCGTCTCGGTGCCTTTTGTGATTTACTGAAATGGGAAAATGCAGTAACACTTTCAAGACTATACCCTTAATTTATCATCCATCCATCATTTCTGCCAAGAAAGAGTTTTATATCTCCCGGGAATTATGGTACTTATTTAAAAGTTGTGCCTTTTTCGATGGTATAGTTTTACTCCCTAATTACTTTTGCGCGAGATAGTGAGTTTTCCTTGTCACGGGTGCGCTATTTAAGAGAACAGAAATCTATTTAAGAATTTAAGAGGTACCATAGGATTTGGATGGGTTAACCCAGTTTGATAAGAGAAATCCTAAAATCGAACCAATTTGCTGTGAAAACGTTTAAACATAAATATTTTCCACTAAAAATCCTAATAATTATATGCAATGCATACCATAAATGGTAAAAAAAATGCAATGACTTGTACAATAAAATTTTATAAATCCTTTTAAAAATACATTGCTAGAATGGCGTGTAAATCATTTTGTTGTTTGACGTTGTAAATCAACCTTATGCGGCAGATTGTAAAAAAAAAACTCCTGACAATGTACAATGCATTAATCGTCCTAATAATGTGTAATTTATAAATCCTCCTGATGATAAATAGTGTGAAAATTTTCATAAACACTTATGATGCTATAAATCTTTCAAACGATATGTGATAAATAAGTATTTCCTATGATGCTCTGGACGTTATAAATTCTCTCAGTGATGCATAATGTATAAATCTCCCTGATGATGCACGATGTTACAAATTCTCTTGTTGTTTCAATTCTCCTGATGATTGTTATAGTTCATACTGATTATGCATGATGCAGAATTCCTCCTGGTGACGCTTCATGTGTTGTATATTATTCTGATGATGAAAAAATTATCCTGTCGATGAATAAATTCATTGAGGACTGAAAATGTCTACCAACCAAAGAATATGCGTGTTTTGTTTACAGAATACGCTGTTTAGTTTAAATTAAAAAAATTGTTTTTTGAAACTTCAGTTCAAAAAATAAATATTTAATAAATGGTTCATTTAAAAATTGATTCATTTAATTTTATATTGTTTGAAAAACGGAATAAATGCATTATTTTTTTAACTATAAATACTTTGTAAAATAATTAAGTAATGCATTTTTTTCTATGCATTGAAAATAATAAACGGCTAAAAAAGTAATTTATTGGAAATCTAAAATGTAATTAAATATACGACTTTTAAAATTTCGATTTCTCAGGAATTACTCTCAATGGATTTTGATCAAATTCTGTATTTTGCCATGTAAAATTATTTACTTTAAAATGACGACAATTCAAAATTTTTCGACTGTTATTAAATAAGAAAATAGGAAACAATAAATATTTGCTAAAATTTAGTTTTTGCATGGAATTATCTTTGGATAACCAAATTTTATAATTGCGTGCAAAAAAAAAAAAAAAAAAGAAACAAAAAAAAAAGAATTCAAATCACTCTCGAGATAGAGCATTTGAAATACGGCGAAGTTCCCTGGATATTGTGAAATACGCAAAAAAATAGAATTACCATTACGGAGTTCAAACTTTGGATTGCTCTCCTAACCGAACGATGGGGACCCTATTTTCCAGATTGTGGCTACCTCCTATGCTTTTGGGGTCAGAAATCCATATGTGTTGAAAAAATGCATACTTATTTAAGAAAAGTACGTTTTTGTGCATGATTTCGTAACTTAAAATATCGTCTGCACTTACTAATTAGCATATTTGAACTCACCCTCTAGAACAATTAAGAATGAATCCAAGAACGTGAAAATCCGATCATTAGATCAAAAGGTATTCAGGGTGGTCTTTTTTTGGCGCGCTGTACATTAAAGATATTACATATTTCCTTTATTTTATCTTATCTTTTTTTAATATTGGGTGGGGTATTTTGAGTTATACAAATCTTTTTCCTTTCTGATATTCATATTAATGGATAAAAACGATTCTGATTCGTAGTTGCAATGCATTTCAGGTACAAACTCTCATAATAGCTAAACTTTGCTGATCATTAATTTTGATATTTCGATGAGGGGTTTGATCTCATTGTACTCAGTGTTTCGAGATGTAGTTTTTTTTTTTGAAATTTAATATAAAAATAGGCCGGTATTAATACATTTAGTCAGTTAAAACAGTTATACCATTAATTTATGACTGCTACTTCAATAATTTTACACTTTTTAACTCACAAAAAATACAATAATTATTGAATAAAAGTTGCTTTTAGGTTGGTTGTTTACTTAAATGCGTGTTTTATTTCTCTATCCAACTGCACTATTATTTTGACACGATTTGCTTTGGAATAAGTGTACAAAGAAAAAGATACTTTCTTTTGAGACTTTTCCTTATCAAACTTGATGGAGTTTATTATCTTTCACCTGAAAATATTTTGTTCTTTCGACTTTTTCCATGTTATCTTTGGTATACTTAGCATGGAACCTATAAAAGATACGTACGACTAATTAGCATAAAATATATATTGCACTAGTTAAAAATTATTAAGAATATCGAATTCCTAAACAGAAAAAAATTATTTAGATGTAGAGGATATGCACGTGTTTAAGTTTTAAAGCCAGTGGTGATTCCCCTCGGATTAGGGTACGTTTGTCAATCTATATATCTCTAATCTCATAAGAATCTCATAGTTTTAAAGCTAGTGGGGATTCCAAGCACCCCTCGTATTAGGCTACGTTTTGTCAAAAATCTCATAAAAATATTAAATAAATCTCGTAAGACAAAAAGTCTCATGAAAACATTATAATAATTATAAATAGTTAATGTAACTTAAAATGTGCAGTAAAATGACATTAAATACCATTTAAAAAATAAAACTATGCACTTCCTTAAAATTTTAAATGTTTTATAAGTTTATGTCACGTATTAACGTCAACAACGAATACTGCTTGTTTTAATAATGTGCAATATTTAGCATTTTATTGGGCGCAATTTTTCAAATATGCACAAATTATCGACCAAGCTTTTAATACTTTTGTCGCTTTGAATCCCATACATAAGCACTCATAATGTAAATTAGTAAAGAAGATGGAATAATGAAAGAAGATTTTTGAATTGTGGAAAATTCAGAGTGGTACACATGGATTAACTTTCAACCGAAACACCTTTATTCAGACTGATTTTGAGATGTTTATTTATTTAGAGAATATTAAAGGCTACTTGTAAGCAATATATATTGGTAGGAAAATGAAACTGTGTTAAAATAGGGCTTTGAATTCTACTGGAAATGCATTATATTATATACATTGTTGCTTAGTTTCAATTTTAGAGACTCAGCATACTACAATAAACCCATAGACAATTTAGAATAGAAGCTTTTAATAACAGATATAAGGATTATTTTGTTGGATGAAGTGCTTTTTAATTGTCATAAATTTTGACATTTTTTTTCTTGTGGCTAGAAATCAGTAAATATGTTGTTGTTGTAGTAGTTTATTACCGTGACTCTAGAGCTGCACAATGGGCTATTGGCGACACCCTGGGAAACATCTCCGAGGTTGATCCGAAACCATGCCATCACAATTTTGATCCTCTGCAGAGGGGATGGCACCCCCGCTTCGCTGGCCCGATGACCTGCACGCGAAGTCGTGCAGGTCATCGTGCTACCGAACCAATACGAGGACCAATACAGCACACCCTCGGCTCATACGAAGACTGATCCAAGTGGTCACTCACCCGCACACTGACCTCAGCCAGTGATGCTTAACTTTGGTGATCTGCTGCGAACCGTGTCTTAAAGATTATTCCACTGCGGGACACCAGTAAATATGTAAAAAATATAAAAAGTTAGATATAAAAAACCATGCCATTCTAGCCTTGATACCAATTAGTATTATTGTAGCTATTAATAAAGAGCACTGATTGAATTATGGTAAGTTTTTAAATCATCATTATTTAAAATTAACTAAGGGACAATGATATGTAATGAAATTTAGAGACTGTAAATTTAGAGATCCGAGTTCGAACCGACCGCAGTACTAACTTAAAATATTCATATATGGTGCTAGTGGAGATTTGCTTCGTAGCTTTCATAGAGAAATGTCACAGGAACATAAATCCTAAGACAATCCTGTTAAACATTCTTTGTGACAAAAGATTTATTTTGTAACTATTACAGAAAAAATTTCTTTTAGTATGGTAAAAAGCAATTATGACTTCGGATTTTCTTCATAATCTTTTCGAAGAAAATTTGTTGTTGCGTCATAAGAAATCTTTGTGACTATGGATTTACTTTGTAAATTTTGAGGAAAAAAATTGTTCTTGCATCCTTTACAAAACATAGGTTGTTTTGCGGTATCCACTTGAGGTAAAAGAATGAGGTTATGCTTTGCACCAAATGTAACCTCATCAATAACCTCAATTTCAACCTAATTTGCACCTCGTAAAATAAACCTCATATATTAATGAGCAATACTCTTAGTTGAAATTAGGTAAAATTATTCACTCCTTTATTATATTTATTTTCTTTAAGTGTAGAACAAATAACATATACAACCAAAAAAAAAAAAAAATCTCTGAAAGCTGGTTGCTCCAATGTTAATTTTTCAATCTCAAAACAACCTCAGGCGTGAATAAAACAACTTCATTCACCTTGATTATAAACCTTGGGAGGTGGAACTTTTATGGTTGTTTTTGAAGTCTACTACAAATAAATTTGAAATAAACCACAAAAACACTTTAAGCTTTCGCAAGGACAGTTTAAAACCGTTGCTGATACGGATTTACTAAGTTTTACAGTCTTGCAAAGTGAATCAAGCTGCCAGTTTAAAAACGCACATTTTACGGGATAATTTATCACAGTGAGTCAAGAATTAATTGAAGAACAAATTATGCTGAAAATTCAATACGATCAAAAATTAATCAGGGAGCAATAATAAACAGCTCATGTTATGCTGACAAGAATTAATAAGGAAATTCTGCCTTGTAAATTAAGTGACATCAAGAGTCATTCCGAAAGTGATGACATAAAATTACCTTCTATCACGAGCCAAATAATGAGCCATGATAACTTTGAAATTCATTTGTAAACTACAGTTTTACTTCGAAAAATATTAACTACCTGCCTGTGTCAGGGAACTGGCTTTACATCAGAAAGGTTTTGGGTTCGAATCTCGGGCAAGACAAGGATGTTCTTCCATTCTTTGTACTATCTGTCCCTACTGTGGGAGCAGCGCTGGCCCACCTAATAGGGTGCCCCCTTAAAAGCGGCCAACAAATCTGCCCTGTAAATGCCTGAATGACGAAATGACATTATCCACACAGACATTGGAAAATAAAAACTTTGAAAATATTTGAAACTTATTTGAATTTTTCATAGTACAAATTAAATAGCTAAACTGAAATTAGATTATTATGTATACACTCAAAACAGCACTATTTCTTTGTAAAGGTCACGTATAAAATTACCTTTAAGAAACTGCTGTTAGTTTTAAGTCACTGTAAGAAAGAAATCCTGAATTTTGAGTTTTTGTCTGCCCAACAATTAGGCCTACAACTTTTATCTAAGACCATCGCCAAATTTTATTTGTTCAGCAGAAGTACACTGTTGCCTGCATGTAAAAGGTTGCTTCCAGGCAGGGTTAAAGAGAATAGAAGGGCTGGTTAACTCCTTTGAAGTAGCTCTCGCCGCACCAATCCTCCGATTTTCTCTAGTAACGTCACTTTGGCTCAAAGCTTGCACTTTTACTTCAAGAACGGAACGTTCGGCCTTAATAGCTCTAACTAATATTGGAGCATTTCTTTTTGCGAGATATTCTAAGACATTTGTAATTTTCTATAATGACTTTCCTCAGTTTTTGCAGTGAGTTTACAAGAATTTAAAACTATTATCGAAATGCCAGTTTGCGCGATTGCAACTTGGAAAAAATTCTGATAGAAAAGCAAAAGGAAAAAATATAATTTTCCGCGTGTTCCCTAAAGTAAATGAACAACTATGTAAAGAATGGATTCCGAAATGACACAATTAATATAAAACAGCAATACGTTTATTCTGTCGTTAAGAACTTTTATAAAAATTCATTATCTAAATAGAAACCGCCTCGTTACTTCAAAAAGAAAGGCAGGTGAAAAAAATTAAAAAACGGATAAAGTCAAAGAAAATTAAAATGTAAATAAAAAGTATAAATAAAATATATAGTATATAGTTGGAATTCTCCTAATTTCATAACATATTTTTTAATGTAGTTATTCTAAATATTTATGATTTTTTTTGAAAATTACAGTCTCTTAAATTTAAATATCTATAAATTATATCATCGTATCGTAAGTTTAAATATCTATAAGCAATTGTAAAATTTCTAATGTCATTATGAAATCTAAATTAATTATTTTGTTTCAGTAATTGGTGTTTAAGGTTCATGTTTCCTAATGATTAAGTATGAACAAATTGCTATTAACGGCATTTAAAATCAGGGATTCTAAATTTAACTCAACTTATTGTTATAAAAGAATATGTAGTTAAAAAAAGCGTCGATATATGCTTTCATTTTTCTTAATAATTAAAGTTAAAACTGAACTTTTTAAAATAAAGTATTTATGGTGTCATTTTCTCCAACTAGTAAAACATTTTTATAAGTTTAAAATGGTATTTTTTTAATATAATGGCCAAGAAAGTTTTTTTGAACTATGCTTATGAACGGAAATAATGTGCTAATTACGTAAAGTTTGAAAGCTAATAAACAGAAAAAGTCTAAACTTATTTTTACGAAGAGAAGGATGCAAAGTTATCATAATATCTTTGCTTGCGATCTCCGAGATCTGTGAACACAGTGACGTCATGAGGAGGGAAATCGTAGCTTCAGCTCTAAGAGCGGAGTGAACTAGCCCTTCTATTCTCTTTAGCCCTATCTTCCAGGTATACGACTAGTTTGGACAATTTTTTTAAATATTAATATAAAAATTTTAAAAAACTAGTTTATGTGTTCTATTATGTGTAAAAAATTATGTAAAACTAGCAAAAAATTATTATTAATTTATTTTATTTCTTTAAATGGTAATTTTTAGGCAAAAATAAGGCGATTTTTTGCATCTATCGCCCAAAACTATCGCTAAAACCTATCGCCCAAAACTAAAAATCTATTGAAGATTTTATTTAGAAGGCTATCAACTATGTTTTGAACTGCTATCTTAAAAGCAAGTGCTATATACTACTGAGCTAGGGATCAATATAGTAAGCAAAGCACTTGTCTTTGCGAAAACACGTGCAAAAAAATATAAAATTCTGCATTTTTTCTCTTAGTCCGCAGTTCAAATAATGTGTGCTATAATCATGAACACTCATGAAAAATTGTAGATCATTATTTTTTTTAAAAAAAGAAAGATATTTTGGTGGTGTAAAAGGAGAAAAAAAACAACTTGATTTTGAGATAAACCCATTTAAAGACTTAAAATCCCTTGTCTACGCACTGTTATCACTTAGCCCAAAAACTGCTATAACTTTGTAAATAATTGAGGGTACAAACAAAAGTAAAGTATTTTTAGAAAGCTACGCAGACTGCAGGAATTCTAAATTTATTATAAACTCAATTTTAGGAATTTTGTCCAAAATCAAGTTTTTACCCTAGTCAGATACTTTAATTCCTTAACTTTAATTGGAAGCTTAAATATTTTAATTCTCAAATGATAAATTTAAAAATTAAGATAAAGAATAATTTTTTTTGCATAAATCCAAAGTCCCGATAGATCCTTGAATTTTATTAGTATTTATTAAGATAAAAAATTATTTTCTTAAATAGAACACTAATTAGAAGTAGTTAAAAATTTATCTGTCTTTTCTAATTAGTATGTAAATTGGTTCTCTCAACTGTGTCAGTCGTTGTTTATAATCCGTTGTAACTTCTGCGATTCTTTACAAATATTTTGCGATATCTTTTTTCAGCAGTTTATGTCTTCGTAATAAAACTAAATTAGATATAACGTAATGAATATACTATTTCATAGTAAAAAATACCTTTATTGAATCAAATGTGAAACAGAAGATGTAAATTTGGTTAAATAAATAACATAATTTATATCCTAAAATATGAAAAAAGCGCTGCTCTCATAAACAAAATATAATTTACTTAATTAAAATTTAAATAAAATTTTTCTTTTGTATTTTTGCCATGAAAGTAAACTTCTCATAGTTAATAAATTATAGAACCAAACTTAATGCCTTAAAAACGTATTTTTTGGTTAAAACAATTTATTTGATCTGCATTAAAAATAAACGAGGGAATAAATTAAAATAAACCTGAGCTAAAAATGGATGATTTTTTATGGTTTTTCTCTTCATGATAAGTGCGGGTTTGTTTCATTGAAAAAATTTATGAAACGTTTTCGTTAGTCTAATGTAGAAATCCAAGAGTTCCTTAGACTTTCGGATTGGGTTAAAATTTATTGGGTTCAAGTAAACAAGGAAATAAATTAAAATAAAAACAATAAATATCATAAAAAATTAAATCTTTAAAAATGAACGAAGGAAAAATTAAATCTTTAAAAATAAGCGAGGAAATTTTTTTAAAATTTTAACAATCTATGCTTTTTGCTTACTTAGAATGTAAATTAAGTTCTTTATAGTTTAAAAATCTCTTCCAAAACTCAATAGAGAGCTAATAAAATATATTCTATGATTTTTAGCCTGGCAAAAAAGTAAAGATTATCATCTTACTTGTTTGCTAAAGTTTTAACGCTTTTCAAAAAAAAATTTTTTCTTACATAAAGGCTTTCTTTTCCTTAATTTATTTTTCTGTAAAAGAATCTTTTGAAAACGAAAATCTTTCGAAATTATCGATCAAAATAAAAATCTAATGAAAGAGAGAATGAGCCGTTGTTCAATAAAATGATCTATTCTTTTAGGGCTTCATCATAAATTCTTAACAAGGCGTAAGACAATATTTTGGAGCTTCCTTTAGAAAATTCCATTAATGTCTAGTTCAGCAATAAACTCTAAAGATAAGTGAGTAATTAAGGAGAATTGTCGCATTATTATTAAATACATAAATTCTCTTAATTCTTCTCTATTAAATTAATATTTACTTTATGTTCTTTCGTATTACATATGATGGATGTTTGAATTGAAGCCGGGAATCGTGTTGTATTGTTTTGCGTAAAATATTCAAATTTCAACTTATTTTCGAAATTTGTTTTAACTGTTTAGTAACAATGAGACAAAAGAGAGAAGAATTGTTTTATATTTTTTCACATATTACGTGGAGAAAAGAATTATTAGATATTTTCGATTTTTAGCCATTTTCTTTTCTAATGCTTTAAGTGTTTGATGCATTACCTTGTTACGTTTGGATTCTAAAATTCACGTGATTACAATTTTTAGTGACTAGCATTGAACAGATCAGCGGAATCATTTGTGCTCTTGATGGGTTAAAATAGAAAGCTAAGAAACTCTTTGTTCTACGCATTTAAACTTTAAACTACGCTTTTAAACTTTTTTCCCATTAAGATTTAATAGGGAAAGAAAGCTTGCAGGCACGGATAAAACCAAACAAACTTTCTTAGACATTACAGTTTTACAAAATACTTAATAAAGATAAAAAATTTTTCAATTCGACTGTATTGTGTGATCTTGTGTAAAATTGCTCTAAGCCAGATCAACTTCGATTTTTATCAAGATAGCACGAAGAATAGGAGAAAGATTATAGGTTGTTTACTTTACAGAACGCTACGTTATTTTCTAGCCATCACGAGTTGAGCTCTCAGTGAGGATCAGCTTGTGATTGACAGACAGAAAGTAAATAAGAACTTAAGGAAGTGCACATCTTAATGTACCACCCCTTCAAGAAGTAGAATCAACATTTTTAGGGAGTTATTGCTTCCAAAAACCAATAGCAAAATTATAAAATCGTATAAAACAGGAATCAACAAGTTTGGAGAATGGCAGTCGGTGAATGAAAGAAGACCTTTTTGTTCATTTAGTTTCTGCTTTAGTTTTAGGAAGTATATTTGTTTAGAGAAATATGTAACGCTAATAAAACGTTTTTATTTTATATTGTACCTTATATAATAAATAAATGTAAATCAATTATTAATCTTAGTTTAGATGTAAAAAGGGAAACAACATTTCTTTACATTAAATAGATTGTAGTGGCCCTAAGTATTCTAGGATCGTGAGAGCAACTTTAAAACTCGGATTTAGTTCTTGATATAAATATTTCATATTTCACCTTTAACTGATCTCTTTGTAGTATGGCTTGACATTCCTGGCATTAATATAGCCGAGAAAAAAAATGTCAGGTGATTAAGTTTGTGTATGGCATATTGTGCTATATTTGAAGCTTTTTATTTTTGAGTTTTGTTACAATCATATTCCACGCAAGCATGTATATTAAATGGAACGAAATTAGGTATTTTTCGAAAAAAAACAGGTAAAAAGAGATTTTAAAGTACCAATTTTGAAGAAGAGACCTAGAAATACTCTTCACAACATCAAAAATAGGTAGTATTTTCTTAAACAGTCGTTTTTCTTACAAAAACTTAAGTTAAAGAATGGTTATTTTATCATCTTCAATTCACCTAGGCAGTCTATGTGAGAATTCGAATGTTTCAACTCAACTTTGAAAACTTCTGAATTGAGTTGAGCCTTCTTCTTAGTGTAAGCTAAGTTTTTGTCTTCTTCTTACTGTTTAATAGTAAAAGTTGAGTTTTTGTCTCCTTTTTGCTGTTTAAATGCACAAATACTTAGTATGTTAATAAATGACTCTTAGATCAAAACTGCTTCAAGTGTTCCGTTTCTTAATTTGTACATTTTGCAATGATTTTTTGTCGGTAGAGAATTAGTTTAGTGCCACAAGAATTATTTTAGCTATAAGAACAATTATAATTGAAATAAAAGTTATGATTACGAAAACTATCAGCAAAGAATTCTAAAAATTTGAGAACGTTGAATAAATAAACAATGTCAGAATAACTGAAGAGTTTACTCAGAGCATTTATATTAAGTTTCGTTAATTTGACTTGGTATTTAATTAGTTTCAAATGAGGAAAGAATTTTTCATTCAAAAGTATTTAACCTTATTTTCGTTTTTATTTCTGTTTGAAAGATATATGCAAATTAAAATACTGTCTGGGCTTTGTCAGAGAGCTGTTTATCTCAAAATTGCATTGCTCTGAATTGAAAATTAAAGTTTCCTTTAGAAAATGCTTGATTAATGAATGAGAAATAAAAATAAAAAAAATAAAAGGGCTTCATGAACATGAAAGTCTCCTTAATCCAGTGATTCTCAACCACTGTGCCGCGGCACTTTTGTGTGCCGCCAAATTTTTAAAATGTGTCGCCAAATATTAGAAACGATACAATAAAAATTAAAATGCTTTTTTATTACGAGTAAAGTTTAAATTAAAGAAAAGTGTATATTATGTATAATATCATTATATATATATATACTTTTACAATTTTTCCGGGCTTTAACAGCGTGAAAATCTTTGTCATCGATTGTCTTGTCTCTGACAATCTCAAAATAAGTTAAAATAAGAAGGAAGCATTTAAATTGTCTATGGCAATTTTAAAAAATGTTGAAATAAGTAAAAAATTTAATGACCATTAAAATTATTAATTAACAAAAGAAAGAAAACTAAATATGACTTTCAAACGGAAATAAAAGCTAATCATTAAAATAAGCTATACAATTAATAGTTATAAAAGCGAATTAGCAAAGGATAACTAACAAAAAAATATGCTAACAATTAAGTAGCAAAAAAACTAGTTAACAAGAAATCACACAAAAATAGCAATGTAGAAAAACTAACAGTTAATAACTATAGAAAACAAGTTAACAATTAATAACTAGCAAAAAAATAAATAACTGTTACCAACTAATACAAAATTAGTCGAAAGAAATAATTATCTCTTAATAAACGTGCTTTTGTTGTACATATTATTTTATTTCACATTCAAAATTATTATCACTAACTATTTAACACGGTGTATTATAGGTAAGTAAACAACTTTTAAACTATTTTTTTTTATTGTGTGCCGGCAAATTTCGAAATCGTTAAAATTGTGCCGCCACAAAAGAAAGGTTGAGAATCACTGCCTTAATCTATTTTAATGAAGTCTATTTTAACGAATTTTAAAATCAATTTTATAGTGTATAAGATCAGGAAGCAATTTTAAAAGCTGTTATTTCTTTCATTTAAAATCACCTCAAGGGTCGAGATAGCCTGTTCGGTAGGGCGCTGGGCCCATATCCGAGAGTTCGTGGGTTCGTACCCCGCCGGCCAAAGTTTCCCCGTGTAGTAAATGGTGACTGATGCACGTTAAATCTGTCGAGTGGCAGAAGTCAAATTCTTGTCCATAGATGGCGCCACTGGAAAACAAGAACAATCGCACCCCTCTTCCTTAGCAGACGAGAGAGAGAAAATCATCTCATATCAAGAGTCAACAAAGTTAATTGATGTTTTGTTTCGCTCGTCGCAGCCATAATATGTTCCCGATAATTAAAAACCATTTTATTTACGTAATCTAAATAGTAAACTAATATGTTTTTATTCAGAGTTGGCATATTCAATATTTAAAAACCATTTCAGTTAAAGACTTAACAAAATTAATTCATGGTTTCTATTTTATTCGAGGCATTTGACGACTCAGCTATAACATATTTATCACTTTGGTTTTGCTTTTACCATTGATGGTTGATTTTTACTATTATTCGAGGCAGTCATAATATATTTATCACAAATTATTGCCTAATAAGTTATAGTAATGACATTGCCTGCCAAATAAATTTCAGTAATGATTTTATAACGCAATAAATGAACATTGCAATCAGCTTATATATTTTTTTAGATTTTGAGATTTAATCAAAATTAAAAACGTACTAATAGCAATGAATAACATTAAGAAGGAATGATAAATGGATATTACAGGAGAGCAGCGCTAAATAAGAGATAAATGAATAAGTTACAAGGAATCAAAATACGTGTTATTCTCAAGAAACAGAGTCCTACCTTGAAATAGATTCTTATAGATTTGGAACAGCAAGGGGTTTTGCTTACTTAGGATCAATTATTATTATTGATAACAGAATGTCTCCTGAAATAAAAAACAGACTCCATCTGGAAAATAGGGCTGTCTATGCGCTGAGAAAGTTTATTAAATCAAGATTTCCTTCTAGAAAAACAAAGTTCGTAATTTACAAAACTCTTGTCAGGCCGGTTTTGACATATGCTTCTGAAACTTGGATAATGACAAAACTGGAGGAAAATTGTATCGCAATATTTGAGAGAAAGATTTTGCAGAGTATACTGGGTGGTGTAAGTGAAAACAATAATTGGAGAAGGAGATTTAATTTTGAACTGGAGAAGATTCATAAACAACCCGATATTATTAAATGCATAAAAATAAATAGAATAGATGGCCCACGTGATTTGAATGAGTGATGACAATACAAAAGAAAAATATTGCTTTTTAGACCCACCTGAAACAAGAAGGCAGGGAAGGTTGAGATGGGCTGATTCGGTGGAGTCTTGTTTTCTTACCATCAATGAAAAGAATTGGAGACCAAAAATAAATTGGAAGTCAAGGAGAAATTTTCAGAAGAAGGCATTGGCCCACATTGGGCCGCCTGGCCAACTATGATGATGATGATGAATAAGTTACAAAATATAAATTTATTAATGAAATATTTTTTATTAAGATCTTTATATCTCCATTAATTTCAAGCTAATGAAATCGTAATGCATTCTTTTTTTATTATTATGAATCGCACCATGTGATTCCATGTCCAATACGAATGTAACGGCAATAATAAGATAAGTTTAGATAATTTTTGCTTAATGTAATACTGGGGAATAAAGAATTTATGAGAAAAAAATTCTGAAGAGCTACTGCACAGAACTCTTCATTTTCTAATTTCTTATGATCTTTCTAATTAAAACATTTTTTTAAAACAAAATAGTAAAGCATTACTTAAATCAATAGTTTTTCTTTTTCTTTTGTAACTATAGTTGCAGCATAAATTTATTTCACAGCTGAATATTTGAATTTAGCTCTCAGGTGGCACAGAAGGAGACTTCAAGAGAAAGCTAAAACTAAACTGTAAAAAGGAGTTTAACATCAAATAATTGTTTTATTCTGTGCAAGTAATCAAGACACAAAATTGGAGTAAAATATGCGCTGAATATCTAAGTCATTATAACTTTGTAGTGATAATGTAATTATTTTTGACAGCTTAAATGAATAAGAAGAAACAAAATCATGCAATGCAAACAATTGAAGTCAGTTTTTAAGTAGGTAGAATGAATGAAATGTAGTTAAATAAACTTTCAAGAAATAAAAAGTCTATTTAATGCTTATTCTAAGAATTTTTATAATAGAGCAAAGGAGTTATTAATTAAGTTTTAAATGTCACCACACCAATGAGTTTAAAAACAATGATCAATGATGATATATTTGTTTTCAATCATACGAATCATCAGTTTCTGCAGCTGGAAAGCAACATTCTCCTACTTGTAATTGACTGTGAACTCAAACATATTTAAACCGCACTAACCATATGAGTTTAGAGGAAGAGAAGATATTTAACGTAGGGTGTTAATGATCTTGGGGTAAGCGTTTTGCATTTTCGGTGTTTCAAGCTTTCATACACCCTTTTAATTGTATATAAAAACTCGATTAGGTGTCAATTTGAGAAGAAGAGCATCAAATTCGGAGAAATATTGCACCATAGTTCTGAGAGTATGCGTAATAAGTACCACAAATACGAATATAGAATATGCACGAAATTTAAGTACGAATTACTATATTGGTACATTTGGTAATTAAAGTTACACCAATAGGGCCGTGAGAGCCTGGTTGGCGGGTGTTGGACTCACTTTAGTTAGAACGGGAGTTTGAATCCAGCCAGCCGAAGACTCCCCGTGTAGTAAATGGTGACTGGTGCACGTTAAATCCGTCGGGTCACAAAATCCTCCTATCCCCAAAACAAATTATGCCTCTGGAAGTAATGAATTGGAGATTGGTCGTCGTCTGGTTCAGGTCAAAATTATGATCTCTGGTTGAATGAATGGTTGTATGAATGGGTCCGCCCTGTAAACTGGTGTGATGTATGTGTGTGGCAGGAGTCGAATTCTTAGGCATAGAGGGCACCACGGGAAAACAAGAAGAATGGCACTCCTTGCCTTACGACAACAACAAAAACAGTTAAACTAATACTGAGCAGTTTTAGTATAAATACTGTGGTAATCGATGCCTAAAGTTACGGTTCATAGAAGAATAAAAACAAGAGAAAATTACTTGATGGAGGTAAATTTTGACTATCATGAGTTGGCTGCGAGCTATAGTCAAGTGATATTGAATACATTTAATATTCATTTTTATGGGACGAACTACAAATAAAACGTGTTTTACTTAATCTAATGACGTAAATCTACCGTGTTGGGCATAGGAATAAATGGATAAATAAACAAATAACTGGAATAATTTTTATTGCTATTATTTTATTTCATAATTTAACGGAACAAAAAGTGTCTCACACCAAAACACATATTTGGAATCTAACCCTCCACCTAAAATAATTCCCCTTTAAACTAAACTAATAGTCTTTTAATTGGTATTTAATGTGATTGTTCAGTTGAGCATTGATGATACACTTAATTTGGCTGGAAAAATCCAAATTGCATTTTTAAATCAATTTACAGTTAAAAAAAACCAAAAATAATTAAAATTACAGTTTCGAACAGTTTTACAGTCAAACTAAATTACAGTTTCAAAACTACTAATTTGTGTAAAGTATTTAAAAATATGTATCCCCTAGAATATCTATGGAGACTTACTCCCCTGTGGGCACAAATGCTTCCGTCAGCCCGGGAAAGAAAACAATAAGTTTGAGATTACGAACTAATCATAAATATTTAAAAATAGTCTTACTTTGGCATTTAGTTTTTTTTCCTTATTCTTGTTTATTTCATGGTATTTTATTGAAATAATTATAAAAAACTTTTTTATTTCAGTTTTTTTAACGTTTTCTTCCGTTTGGGTTTGGAGAGACTCGTTTTTATTTTTTAATACTACTTATTCGCTCAGAATTGTGTAAAATTAATTTTCTCTTCTATTTCAAATGATTTAATTAAAATTTCAAATAGTTCACTTCTTAAATTTAATATTTTATTTATGACTTTCCATTTAATATGCACTTATTTCGTAGAAACACTCGTGTCCGCAGGATTCATGTAAATTAATCTATGAAATATTAAATATCTACGAAGGAATTTTAACGAGAAAAAAGTAATGCAGGAAAGTAATGAAATTTATTTTTAAGGAGACATAAAAGCTTTTAGTCTCATGAAATTCATTATTTTATTCGACATTTCGGAATAGTTTATAGCATTGAATTTTTAATAACTGCTCACCTAAAATCCTAATTAAACATTAAGGTGCTTTGTGCTTCAATTTTTGTTTCGGAGTAAAATGTATTACTTGGCAAAAGTCCTCAAACCAATCCACGTGGACATATATATAACTATATATATATATTANCTTGAAAATAACAAACTTCTTTTTTTAAAAAAAATATTTATTGATTTAAAATCAATAAATATTCTTCTCAAAAGACAAATGAACTCATATTTAAAATTTCTTCGCAGACATAATTGTATACAGCGAAATTGTTTTTTTTTAATTTATATTTTTTTAAATTTTTTTAATATTTGCATTTTTTATATTTCAGATTTTTTAATTTATATTTCATATTTGAGTAAATGCGACTGATAAATTTTTTTTTGAAATTTTGAATGAATAAGTTATTGGATATTATGCTTCAGCTCTTATTTTATTTTTAAAAAAACCAATCTAATTACTGAATTTGCTAGGTGAAATTTTTTTATAAGACAGAATTTTAATGACACTACTTTTTCGTTTTATCCAAGTTTCTCAAGTTTCAGTAACATCCGTTCTGGGGATTAAAAAGTTTCATTCCATCAGTTTGAAAGAAAACTTGGTATCTTATTTTTTCTCTAATAATTCTGATAGATTACTTAAAGTATTTTAAAAATCATGTTTTAAAACTATTCTCTTATACTATAAAATAAAAAGTTATACATTTAAAAAAAAAAAGAAAAAAATAGTAAATTATGAATTTAAATGACATTATGAGTTCCTTTTCTTTTAAAGAAATGAAATCAGGGACCTTTTTTTCAAATTTTCTTTTTTAAAATTTGAATGAATGAATTATGTTATTTTCACGAAGGCGGATTGGGTTACCACGGTTGATAGGACGTTGGTCCCCTGTTCGGAAGATTGTAAGATATATATATATATATATTCAAAAATATCATCCTAGGCGAGTTATAGTCTCAAAAATTTGAAATTTGATTGAGGAAACTGAAACTTAAATGTTTTCAGTTAGGTTAAGACAGTCATAACAGTCAGTTATCAGTACTCCTTGAACTTTAAACTTACCTTTATTCCTTAAAATTCAAGTTAATAATCCTTAGTGGGACAGATTTTACTTTCTTGTAATTTGAAATGAAGAGCAGATTTGGCACATATGCCACTCTTTGCTCGTGTGACCAATGCAGTGATTCTGAAAGTACCACGTGTAGGTAGCAGGAACTTAAGGATTTCCCTATCCTTATCGTGACAACCAAATTTATAACCGGTTTCATGGATTTTCTGGTGAAATTTTCAGAAATTTTGATTTTCTTACAGCTTGTTGAGAAAGTAAATTCAGTTTTATGATTCAATGCCTAGCGTTACAACCACATAACCGAAATCTTCGTCTTCTTTAGTCAAATTTAGGTCCTACTTTGGAAGAGACTATTTAGGTTCTCACGCTAGTGTCGTAAAATGAAAGTTTGTCAATGAGATATTCACTTGCATTCAATAGACGGAGCTGTGATGGCTCAGTGGATAGAGCGCTCACCTTCAAATGAGGTGAACCGGGTTCGAATTCCGTCGATGGCTGGTCAATACGAATTCCGTAATATATCCTCAGTGTGGTGGACAGATCATGGGTCAGAATCCACTTGCAATCGAGCTAACCATGGGAGGTTTTCGTGGTTTTACCCTCCATGTAATGCAAATGCGGGTTAGTTTCATTGAAAAGTTCTCCATGAAGGCAAATTTCTCAAAATATCAGATCCAGGAGTTCCTTTTTTTTCTGGATTGGGTTTAAAATTACAGGGTTACAGTGTTGAACATTAGTAGTCGTGAACCCAAAAATTGGGCCGGCTTTTCAACAACGGTTATAAAATAAAATAAAATAGTAATAGACGCTTGAGTTATATCCCATTTAATGACATTTGCGTTATCCTTCGCTCCAATGTTCGGCCTCTACAACCACTAATTCTTGCTTAGTCAAACAGGTTTAGAACTATCTGCTTCTGAAAAGATTACAGTAGCGAAAATTAAAACAATTAAATTTAATTTTAAACTCAGCAGCGACTTGATGAAATTCCTCCAGGCATCTAAGACAATTGATTTTGGAGAAAGCCTCATTGCTTAGTGGTTCTGGACAAGAGTTTGAAATGATCTAAATCCAGGTATTTATTAAATAATCAGACCGATGTTTTTTTTTCATCCTATTTTTAAATGAATGCTTATTTAGTTATCCCTGAGATTGTTTTTTCTGGCCACGATGGCTGCTATTCGTTTTGCTGTGTTTTTTTTGCTGCCAAATAAGATTTCTATTGCTCGTCAAGAATCTTCTTCGTTCCATTTTACGTTATGACATTCCACAGTTGAAGAGAAGGATTACGCATATTGGTTCCATTGGTAAATTACTCAAGTGTGGAGTCCTAAGTGCAGACATGGTAGGTGACTGCAAATGTAGATTAAATCGAAGAAAAGCAAGTGAAACGCATTATCTATAATATCTATAAGATAAACCGTATTATTCTGTCCATTTTTTTTTTATCCTCTGGTCGTTCGTTTTTATAGTTCTGTTGTAAATGATAAATATTAAAAATCAAGGTTTTTTTTAAAATTTAAATCGATATTTTTAAATAGAATTATAAGTAAAAAATGTAAATGTTTCTTTTAAAAAAAACGGGGAAAATTATTTTGCAGCAAAGTCAAATATTTTTTTTATGAGATTATAATATACCAATATTTCTTACAAATATTTCAATATTTAATTCTCAATATTTCATTATGACAATATATTTTATAATTATTTTAAGATAAAAATATTTCTTATAAGTATTTCTTATAAATATCTTAATAAACAATAATTTATAAATATATTGCCTTTTATCATGTTTACTATCTGTTGTAGATAAGTAAATGTTGAAATTGTAGAATAAAAGAAAGGTTTATGAACAATAAAATGAATTTGTGTTTTCTTTTTAAACTTAAATTTTTTCTTGATGGAAGTTTTTATTTACTTTAAAATTATCTTATAAAATGCAACCAAAAGAAAAGCATTGTTTTTTTAAATTAAAAACAGAGGAAAAGTGTATTGTAAATCCTTGAAAATAACAAACTTCTTTTTTTAAAAAAAATATTTATTGATTTAAAATCAATAAATATTCTTCTCAAAAGACAAATGAACTCATATTTAAAATTTCTTCGCAGACATAATTGTATACAGCGAAATTGTTTTTTTTTAATTTATATTTTTTTAAATTTTTTTAATATTTGCATTTTTTATATTTCAGATTTTTTAATTTATATTTCATATTTGAGTAAATGCGACTGATAAATTTTTTTTTGAAATTTTGAATGAATAAGTTATTGGATATTATGCTTCAGCTCTTATTTTATTTTTAAAAAAACCAATCTAATTACTGAATTTGCTAGGTGAAATTTTTTTATAAGACAGAATTTTAATGACACTACTTTTTCGTTTTATCCAAGTTTCTCAAGTTTCAGTAACATCCGTTCTGGGGATTAAAAAGTTTCATTCCATCAGTTTGAAAGAAAACTTGGTATCTTATTTTTTCTCTAATAATTCTGATAGATTACTTAAAGTATTTTAAAAATCATGTTTTAAAACTATTCTCTTATACTATAAAATAAAAAGTTATACATTTAAAAAAAAAAAGAAAAAAATAGTAAATTATGAATTTAAATGACATTATGAGTTCCTTTTCTTTTAAAGAAATGAAATCAGGGACCTTTTTTTCAAATTTTCTTTTTTAAAATTTGAATGAATGAATTATGTTATTTTCACGAAGGCGGATTGGGTTACCACGGTTGATAGGACGTTGGTCCCCTGTTCGGAAGATTGTAAGTACGAATCCTACCAGCCGAGGAATCTCGTGTATTAAATTGTGACAAGTGCATGCTAAATCTGTCTGGGTAACAAAGCCCTCTAATTTCCTGTAACCTCTGGAGGTACTGAATTAGAGATTGATCGTTTTTCGGTTCAGATCAAAATTTCGATCTGCGGAAGAATAAATGAGACATTAATGGGTCTTCAGTGTAAAACGAGTTGTGACGTGTGTGTGGTTGAAGTCGTATTCTTGGCCATAGATGACGACACTAAAAAACAAGAAACGCACCATTTGCCTCAAAAATTCGCTTTGGTTTCCCATAACAGGATTGCTGGTATACGCAAGTGGCATAATTATCGTTAGAGTCTCGATGGCTCAGGTAATAGAGCAAATTTATCGGGTTTACCACATTTTATGTTCAACTTCTCAGTTTTGTAATTTTGAACCCAATTCAGAAGACAAGGTAACTCCTAGATTAAGTATTGGGAGAAATTTGTCTTCACGGAGAACACTCTGATGGAACTAACTCGCATTTTCGTTGCATGAAGAAGAAAACCACGAAAACCTCCTATGGTTAGCTGGATTGCAAGTGGATTCTGACCCATGATCTGTCTACCACTGAGGATATATTTTACGTCAGCTCTGTGCGCTGTGTGGGCCGGGTGCGAAATTTGAATCGATCTGCCATCGCTGAAATTCGAACCCGGTTCACCTGATTGGAAGGCGAATGCTCTATCCCCTGAGCCACCACGGCTCGAAAGAAACATATTGCACAACTCTCGATTTACTAATGCATTTATCTCTTTCATATCAAATCCAATAAAAGGATAAAACATATTTTTACGCGTATATAAAACATATTGTGAGATATAAAAATGATTGCTTTACTCATATATTTAAAAAACTATATCGATATGAAATTTCAGATACATCTTTCCCATATTAATAACATTAACATCATACAACATTTGAACTATATTATGGATAAATATTACTTTTCCCAAAATATTAATAAACCTGCGTACTAAGAAAGCAATTTAATACATTTTATACATTCGGTATTTTAACCCTAATCTGGCTATACTTTAAATTTAATGACGATCTTTTTCTTATCTAATTAATTAAATTGAACAATTTTATGCATATGTAATTTGTATGCAACCGTTATTTTAAGAACCGAGCGCCTATCTGATTGCTCATGAAAAGCGACTTACAAGGGTCAACTGTCCTTTAATTGGGATGACAAGCATTAATAACGAAAAGCTTTTATGTCGGTAGAGAATTAGTTACGGTTACTTACCAAGCCGATGCCTGTCTAATATATAGGTTGATGTGCATTGCGATTATAATACTTAGAGAACTTTTAAAGTAATGTCTAGAAAATGTGCTTTTATCCTTTACTTATTATGCAAAATGATAGTATTATGCGTAAAGATACACTTATGAATTAAACTTATTTGTTAATTAATAAACAACAAGCTTCATAGGCTATTTTTGTATTATTTTTGTTAATTAATCTATTTTTGAGCCGCGATGGCTCAGGGGATAGGTCGTCCACCTTCCAATGAGGCGAAACGGGCTCGAATCCCAGTTGTTACTGATAGGAAAAAAGTAGTAAATCTTACCTTGTAAAGGCGATGAGTACGATGAATGGCTGAAAATAAGTTCTTTGAAATTGATTAATTTGTGAAGGAGTTAAACTAGAATCATTGAAGAATCATCTCTTTAAGCAATATAGAAATTTAATGATGCATTTTGACAAAACATTTTTACAAGCAGTGAGGAAGGAAAAGGCTTCTCCCTCAGTTGAAGATACACAAAAGGAAAAAGTGAAATCTGAAAAACGAAGTGCATTAAAACATAAAATATAACATTAATATTCAGACCTTGAAAAGATACATGTGATGAGAGTCACATGACATGAAAGTTTCAGTTCTCAAAAACTACACTTCCTGGTTGTAAAATATAGCTTCAGAGATCATTTTATCCAACAGTTACGAATTCCGCACCCGGCTTGCACCGACCACAGTGCTGACGTGAAATATCCTCAGTGGCAGACGGATCATGGATCATGGTCCCCTTGCCGTCAGGCTAACTGTGGGATATTTTTGCGGTCTTTCTCTCCATGTAACGCAAATGTAAATTAGCTCCATTAAAAAGTCCTTCACGAAAGCAAATTTCTCCCAATACACGATCCAGGAGTTCCCTTGTCTTCTAGATTGGGTTCAAAATTACAGGGCTACGGAGTTGAACATTAGTAGTAGTAAACCCATTGAATTGGGTCGGCTGTTCATCGACAATTATAAAATAAAATAAAATTAATCTATTTGTGCAAATTTTAACTGTGCTAAATTTACCTATTTTTAATATTAGTAGGGTGCCCCACTCCCTTCTCGCTCCCCTCGTAATCTCCTTAATTGCTTCTCATTCACCATTGTTTATTTATTTTTAAACATAAATATTTCCCATAAAATCACTGAGCATTTTCGATTCAAAATATACAATTAGCGTGGCTTTATATAAGAACATTTTGTTAATGTGGTAATCGTAACGAAATGGACTTTTACCTAGATCTGAAAAATAATCATCTGAAAAAAAAAAAACAACTTAAGAAAGCAGATTGAAATACTCAATACGAGGAAATAAATGAAAATTATTTTTACTAGTTCAGGAGACTAATTCAAATAGAGAAATTAATTTGTGAAATTTAGTAATTCAAATAGAGAATGGTTTTTATCGTTATTCATTAAGTTTGTTTTATTTTTAAAAATTTCACTATGCATGCTAAGATTTATATCTGGCACCAAGTAATTAATCTCTCTCTTTCTTTCCTACCTTCGATTGACATCTACTCGAGTGGGGGCTCATAAAATATAGATGCTGTGAATAATTTTTCTTCATCAAGTAATAAATAGTCAATATTTAAAGCAAAAGTTTTAAAAAAAGCACTTAAATTTGCAATAACTTTTGAACAAATAAAAATTTCAAAGAAATCTTGTTAAAATTAAGATACAAAATGGTCCTGACAGCATTTCAGCTATTTATTTGCATTTTAGTTGACACTTGATCAACGAAAAGGATTTTTTTATTATAAGTTTAACAGTTAATTAATCAGAAATTTCTTTATTTTCCGTCCTATATATTTTTCTGCAAACCTTCGAAATTTAAAGTTTCTAAGTTTTATAGACTTACAGCAGCGAAACAAAATATCAGGTAAAGCAAAAAAATGATAGATACAATATTCCGAGTAATTAGGTTATAACTTTATTAAAATTATAGAAACGCTTTGGGAAAACTACATTTGAAAATTGAATTGAAAAGCAAATAAAAAAATACGATTCGCTAAAAAATGAAGAAAATTGCGATCGCCGCATGGCCATCACAGGTTACCCTTTGGAAAAATGGTTGTTGTCAAATTTTTTTTGGGAAAAAAAAACTTTATTGTGTTTTCATCTTGGACTTCTTTAACTGTTAATCCTGAACTGCTCGGTACACAATTTCGCAGACATATTTTAATGCAGCTCAGACTCATTCTGTTTAAATTCTTTTGAGGACTGAATAGACATTGAACAGCCAATCGAGATTAATATTAACGTTTTTGGATTGGTACAATGGTGTTTGATGGAGATTGCAAGCTGCATCATACACCCGTTTCGGATTCACAAGTTCATACACGAAATATGATTTGAAAGCTAGGCGTTTTTTCAATTTTACTCAAATAGTGAATGAATTATTTATATTGCGCGGAAGACAGTTTACGGTCTTGTGCAAGTTATTGGGTACGTTGACAATGGATCCTTTTATCCCTAACTGGTGATCAACACCCAGTTCTCGTATTTGCATGAAAGGGGTTCGGAGAGTCACCATTCTCTCTTCGGTAGGGTTCAATTCTCTCAACCACTTTGGTACTTTTGTGAGGGACCGGCTTCATGCTTGCGTTTGCGAACGAAATCTTTTCGCTTTTCCGTTTGTGCGTAACTCTTAAGATATTCCCGTCTACGCTCTTTGGCTTTTGCTTTTTCAGCCTCGGTAAGCTTAGGCCTTGGCATCAATTTTCTTGTTTCAACTCTAACTTATGAGACCGTGTCAATCAGTTTGGACCCTCTTTATGTGTGATATTCTCCTGAATTAGTATTGAAAATGATCCAGTTTGAACTGCAGGTAAGAATTTCTGATTCTTAATTAAAACAATAAAAACAAAAACATAGTTTATATGATGAAATTCTCTTTTATTCACAACTCAAGAAGTATTTATGGGATCTCTCTGGTCCCATATCTCAAAAATAAAAATGCATAACAAAATTTAAAGTGAAAAAAAGAATTATAAAAAAAATATCAAACAGCAGCGGTCGCCATAGCATCACATGCGCACTGTTTACTATTACTCTTGATTATTGTAGTTGAAAAGTGAGGAAGTCATGAAATCCAAACCAAGGCCCATTTTGCCAATGGGTAAAAAAATCATAAAGAGCTTAAAATTGCAATAATTTTCGAACAAATTAAAATTTCAAAAAAAGAAAACAAACTCTGTGCTAAGTTTAGAAGAAATGTGATTCTTTCAGCATACCAAAAGTCTACTCTGTAGTTCCATTTCTGCGACGTATAGAGCGGTCCGTGTTGTATATTTTCCAACGAGTTTAACACTTAATAATTCTCGATCATAATTTTTTTTATTCCATTATAATCGCAGTACACTTATCAACACACCATAGTAGATAGAAAGTTTTAAATTTTATAGTTTCTGCTCAGCAAAACAAAATGTAACGTAAAAGTTAAATTTCCAAAACAGGGTTGGCAACGGACCTTACAATGTTTTAATGTAGAGGGAAATATGTAAAATTATTTTAAGCAACTAGTTCTAAATAGATAATTTTGATACGGAAACGTTATGAAATTTCAATTAGGTTTTTAAGTATTTTTATATCTATGTTTTGCAGCATTGTACGTAAACAAACACATTTGAATAAAATTTAAGTTTTTATCTAAGCAGAGAAAATATAAGGGAAAATTTTTTCTCTTTATGGATGAACTTCTTCGTCGTATCAAAAAGTAAGCAACCACTACACTTTGTATTGAAAAATATGCAAAATAATTTGAAGTTTGAGTTTTCAGGCATGAGGCTAATTTGAGTTCTCAGGCATGCATTATTCAAAAATGGCTACTCTGTTTTCACAGTTTCTTATAAATTTGATTCACATCAGAAATGGCTACTAAAATATTTATGGAAATATATTTATAATTTATGTTTCGAAAAAATATTTAATTTTTTAGATTTTAAAGGTGAGCATTTAAAAGACCATAAAAAAATCATAAATATGATTTAATTAGATCGTTAAAAACTTGTTCATCTGATAAACACTCTTCATGTAATATTATAATAATTATTTTTTTAAATGTTTTTAATGTTACATTTTATGGTAAAAATAATGAAGCAAATACTTTTTTTGTGTAAGGATGTTATTGTTAAAAATGCATAATGAAATTAATATTAACAATCCTTCTAATTGAGTTCAAGCTATTACAAATGATTTTTGTTGTATACTTGTTAATACATTCTAAATATAATATTTTTAAATTTAAAATTTTAAAATTATATGACAAATAAAAGCATTTTTGGAGGATATTTATTTGGATGATTAATATTTAAAAAAATGATTATTTGCACTTTAATAGTCAGATTTTTATCTAATTTTCTTTTACGAAGTATGCAATTTTTAAAAAAATAAAAACAATAGCTTATGGGAACTTTCAACCAACTGTGTTTTGTATGGATCCCTGTGGGGAGTGAAAAATTGACTATTTCAACCTTCATCTATCAAAAGGTACCACGAGATAAAATTAACATGTCTTATATACTATTGGCATTTAATACTTGTAGTGGCACATTACTCCCCTTCCATAATTTTATCCGTGATAGAATTCGATGGACCACTAGTTGATTAGTCCTCTTTATATATATTTTTTTCGCTCATTATCTATATATAGTTTTTTTGTCTCTATATTCTTTCTTATTTCTTGTCATTGGCCAGGAGAATAGTATTTACTTCACCGGATTTTTGAGCGATATTTTTCGAGCAAATCAACTGTTCAATGTGGACCATCCATCGATGTCACCAGTGCACAGCGGGCCAGCATCCAAGGTTTCGTGGCCAAAATTAGTATTTTGATAAAATTTGTTTCAAAATTTGTATTTAGGGGTTTTTATGTGCAGGTTAATTGAATTCATAGTTGAAATTTTGAAATACACTAAAAATACCCGAAAGACAAACAAAAGGGAGGCTGAAATATGGCGAGCAAAAATAAAAAAATAATATTGAACCTTTAAATAATTAAATATAGCAGTGGAAATATAATAATTTTCGTAATTTTATATTAAAAATGAAAAGCATATTATATTTTCGAATAATATCTATAATAACAATTTCTTAAAGCAATTAATTTTTTATTAATATATAAAAAAATATAGCTTTAAATTAGTAAAACAATGTTCGGTCATAAAAATTAAGCAACATAATCAAGAAATTATTTATTCGTTGATTGTTTAACATAAGAAATGAAATATTTCACTGTTTTTGCTATCAAAAACATAAAAAAATGTTATTATAATGCGATATTTAAGTAACCAACATTCAATCTCCATCATCTTCGTCTTCAGAAGCTGTTAACTCCATATTATCTGTCCAATTTTCTACTCCATCTTCATCTAGCAATTCAGTATCGCAATTTGTTTGTGGAATTTTAGGCAAATCCAATACAGCTATCACCTCAGGAGAAAAAATTTCTTTTTTTTTGCTTTGAAACTCGCTCCTGCAAATCCATACTCGATAAAATGGGGTCTGAACAATCCATTGCACGATTAAAAATATCTTGTAGTGTTGCACGACTACTATATTGTCTACTATGATGTGCTCTGAAACTTTTTTAGCTTTTATTATTTCCCTCTGAGGCTTCTTCTGCTAATACACCTATTGGCAATGTACATGATCGAATGACTTCACTACTGTGAATCAAAATTTTGTGCAATGTAGCTGACATTGGAAACCATGGATATAAAAAAACATAAAGCTTAGCAGTTGCTAAACAATATCGTTCAAGGGAATCTGGATTAATGGGTAAATGACAAGATAGAGACACTAAAATGTTTTTCAAATGGCACAATAATTTCTTATTGATACCGAGACAAGCAGCAAGTTTTTCAGGATCATGAAATGCTCTGCGAGCGGTATTGCCATCGTTTGTGTTCCCAAAACCACCAACTTTGGGTTTGTCGACTTTCAAGCCCAGATTTTCCCACAGAATTCGCTGGATGTCTATTTTCTTCTGTGCAAATAACTTTTTATCAATACCAGATCTGACTTGCCATTTTTTAAATTGAATGCGGTAAGAGATGTGCAAGCAACACTCGAATATTCTGATCCAAGCATGTAGAGGACTTAATCCATGTTGCAATGATGATAAACTCGTAGAAAACTTGTCAGTATTGATGCTGGATAGATCATTTAAAGATTTTGGGATAGCATGACAAAACGGGCAAAATTGCATAGATTTCGTGTTTGTTTTTATATTCAAGACCTTGTCATCAATCAAAGTTAAATATAATTTAAAATGCACATGAACAATTTTGTCTTCCAAAGAAATCGTACATTGATCTAAATTCCTTATTTGTTCTTCAAAAGCGACCTTGTTCTGCAGAATAACTTCTTTAGATTCTTTAATAAACTGAAGCTTAATGGGACGACAAAATCTTGTGGATTGAGGTGTTCTATTGTACCATAATATCTCACCATTTTGGTTTGATAGTTGAAGAGGAATTAAAGTAGTTACGAAAAAGTGCTCATCATCTAAGTGATCAATTTCTTCTTTATGTAATTGCTTGTATGAAGAATATCCGCTACTTCCGTCAAAACCCCATGAGCAAAATAATAAAACTTCTGTTTCTGCTGTATTTGCTGTTTTCATGAGTTGAAGAATCACTTCTGACTGATAACTACAAATTCTGCTTACGGTGTGGTTTAATAAACCTTGAAGCGATACTTCTGCAACTGTCTCAGTTATAATGATTGAGCTTGATGGTGGTCTACAAATAGTTTTAGTTTCTCTGACAATATTATAAGCAGGCCAAATATCAACCCCACTTTTTATGCTGCCTAATCTCATATTTGTATACTGAGCTTTAGAAAGTGAATTGTTTAATAAAAAAAGTAAAGCTTCTTCAGGTGTTTTTTTTACTATTAAATTCCTGGGCTCATCAAGCATTTTCCTTGTTTTTGCTGACTGTTCTCGATCTTTTACAATTTTGTCTACAAATTTCGCCATAGCTTTATCTCCCGATTTTTTAGCAGCGTAGCGACACACTTGTAATAATTTATTTGGATCATTTTTAAGTTCTAAACTTACTGTAGCAATTTCTCGCCTCTTCGATCGTTCCGATTTTTCATAAAATTCGAGACTTGGTCTTCCTGGACGTTTTTTCTCGGCAGAAGTAGACGTTAAATCTTCAATCTTGATTCTCAAGCTTCCAACTTTAAAAGCAGATTGCAACCAATTTGAATTTTGTTTGCGAAATCTGTCTTTCATCCGATTTGATGCATCCCATTTTTGTTTGAATTTGCATAACAATGTATTCACAGACTTCGTTAATCTACTTAAGTCATCAGACTCTACCATCTTTATATCTGCATTTCTTTTTTCCATAATATAGTTCAATACTAAATTTGTGCATTGTGACACATAACTGAATCTTCCGTGAACTAAATCTACCAATTCTTGTTTTAAAATTGTAACCTCCAAGTCCGAGTTCATGTTTGTTTAGATCTACCAATGGAAATATTGCATCATTTCTATGCATTTCACCTGTAACTCACCTGTGAAACGTATTTATTCGATACATTTATATACGATAAATTATAAATGATGCTAAATCCGAATGAATTAATAATTAAATCCGAATTGATCCTGATGAATTAATAATTAAATCCGAAATTTAATGAGTTATTTTCACTATAAACATAACATAGTTCGTTTAGAAGAATCAATATCCTCCATTGCATTAGCATAAGATATTAAGGAATTGAAAAACAGAGCCATCTATATAAAAAAAATTGAAACCATTGTGTAAAACAAATATTTCAGACAGTAGGATGCAATTTTTACAATAAATAAACCTCATTTAGAACAATAATAATATTTTATATGAATATCTATACAAAATACCGCAAAAAAATGAAAAAAAGAAAATTTTTGATTTTTGGTATATTTAGTCCACCTTCGCAATATGGGCAAAATGGGGCAGGTTTTTTCGAAAGAAGAAACATCAAAGAAGACAACAAAAAAAAAGTTTAGCTAATTACCTCGTGGAACTTTTTGGAGATAAGTTTCGAAAGTGAGTCAAACATTGTAAAATGTCAAATGATAAAATATAAACTATAAGTTTGTCAAGAGTATTAACTAATTCAGCAAATTGAAAAATTGTACTATATTTTCAGACTAATTACTCTGATAAAAATGTAACAGAAAGGTGAAATTTATATATATATTTCTGAAATATAAATTTAAAAGCTATATTAAAAAAAAATTTTTAACATATTTTTCACTACATTGCACTCTTGTCGGTCCAAAAAGTAAACTAAAATGTTTGGAATGATTATGAATACTTAATTTGGGCGATATTAAAGCTGACTAAACATGTTTTAGTTGAAATTTAATTTTTGACTTTTGGCCAAAATTCAAGGTCTTCTGGCCCACTGTGCAGTGGGGTGAGCGTAATATCGACTTCATCTATCAAAAGTTACTTCGAGATAGAATCTAGTTAACAAGTTCAATATACCAGGAATCGGTATTTAATATTTGTAGTGGTAGTTATGCCGCATTACAAAATTTAGAATTCTTGATATATTGATCTCTCATTAACAACCTATGCAATTTTGTTCAGTCTGATCTATTTTAAAAAATCTTTCCGTTAATAACTTTGAGTACTGTCCCTGGACAAATTATTAGACGCACTGTAAGATTCTACTTAAAATTTTAATTATCAGGTGATACTCTACAGCATAGGTGGGGAACCTGCGGCCTCCGCCAGGCTCTTGTGCGGCCCTTTGCCACCTAGTACAAAATGGTAGAGTTCGTTTTAAAAAACAACTATTGTACATCAACGCCATGACAGTTGCGCGAAAAATCCCGCCAAAGACTGAAAATTCCACAAATTCCTTTACTGAAAATTCCACAATGTTTATGTAATTTACATATCTACAAGAAACGAATAATGTTCTATGTAATATTTATTTGAAAATAAATTAAAATTACAAAATACTATTTACAAAATTTGTTGGTTTCAGATCTCCCGCTTGAGTGTCACACCTTGCTTTGGCTTCTCTGACTCGCATCTCTCAACGCTTCCCTGTTGCGATCTTCAGCAAACTGTAGTTAACAGTGCGTGCTTATAACAGTTGTTGAAGATATTATTTGATATTCGTTTTTTTATTCATCATGTCAAATAGTAAGAGAAGAAAATTAGGTGATGAAAACAGAACATTTAATGTAGAATGGGAGTTAGATTTTTTCTTTACTGCTGAGAAAGATAAAATGATGTGTTTGTTGTGCAATACAGTTTTAAATACTTTAAAAAAAGCGAATGCAAATAAACACTATTTGACTCATAAAGAACATAAATATTTCGCTTTAGAAGGTGAATCACGAAAAGCTGCACTTCAAAAGTTGAAAAATGAGAAGCATCATCAGCAGGCATCTTTTAGTGCCTTTGTAAATCAAAATTCCGCTGCAGTTGCTGTTACGTATAAAATAGCACATATACTTGGAAAAAGGGGCAAACCATTTAGTGACATTGAAATAATTAAAGAATGTATTGTTGAAGCAGTGAGTATGTTAGATCCAAGAAATGTCGACAAATACAAACAATTACCTCTTTCAAGAAGAACTGTAACAGATCGACAGCACGAATTAGCGCAAAATGTAACAGAGCAACTTCATACAATTATACAAAATGAAGATGTTTATTTTTCAATTGCTTTAGATGAAAGCACTGATAAAACAGATTCGGCACAAGTTTTATATTTTATTCGTGCTATAACTAAAGATTTTCAATGTTACGAAGAACTACTTGCGTTGGGTACACTAACTGGAAGAACTCGCGGAGCCGATATTTTCGAAAACTTCAAAGAAGTATGTAATAAATTACAATTGAATGTCAGTAATTTAGTCAGTGTCTGCACCGATGGCGCACCTTCCATGAGAGGCAAAAAAGAAGGATTCGTTGCTTTGTTAAAAAAGGAAAACTTAAACTTGAAAAAATTGATATCATTTCACTGCATTTTGCATCAGCAAAATCTTTGCGCAAAATCTACCATTTTGCAAGACACTCTGGATAGAACCATTGCCATTGTCAACTATATTCGCGTAAATGCAATGCGTCATCGTGAATTTCGGCAGATGCTCTCTTTAGATGAGGAAACGTATAGTGTTGACCTACCATACTACTGCAAGGTTCGCTGGCTATCAACAGGTCAGGTTTTGATAAAAGTTTTGTCTTTACGACGACAAATTTTAAACTTTTATCAAGAACAAGGAAAACAATGTGATCTATCAGATGAAGTATTTCTCAGAAACCTTGCATTTTTGTCTGATATGATGACAAAACAAAACAATTTAAATATTTGCCTGCAAGGTGAAACGAGGTATATTTATGAAATGTGGCAAAAGATCCAAGCGTTTAGAAAAAAATTATCATTTTTCAAAACATTGCTTTGTCGATCGGAAATATCTGCACAACACTTCCCGGAGCTAGCTAAAATGTTAAATGAGCAGAACTGTGAAAATAAAATATTCGATGAATATGTAGGTGTCTTGGATTGTTTAATAGAAGAGTATACTAAAAGATTTTCTGATTTTGACGAGCACACTCCTGCTATGAAACTGGCATTTGAACCACATTTAATAGATATATCCGAGGCTCCTGCAGAACTACAAATGGAGTTAATTGATTTAGGGGAAGATAGTATCATCAAATCCCTTTTTAACGCTAAAAAGGATCCCATAGAAATCTGGAAAAATGCTGTTGAATATCCATGCCTTCGAGAACATGCTCGCCGTTTACTTTCCTGCTTCGGAAGTACCTACTGTTGCGAGACAACATTTTCTCTCATGTCAAAAATAAAAACAAATTTAAGAACGCAAATTACAGATGCACATTTAGAGGATCAATTAAAGCTGTGTGTTACGAAGCTTGATCCAAATATACAATTACTGTCAAACAAAAAACAAAGCCAAATAAGTCACTAACTTAGTGAATAAAAAAATATTTTTTATTGTATTTTTTTATAATATTTTTATATTATTTTATATGTATATTATATTTAAAATTTTGTAGTATTATATTTTATTTTTTCTATATAATGCAATAAATTGTTAAATCTATAGAAAAACTATAATAATTTCACAAAAGTCACTTTCTTAGGTCAATCAGCTTATGCGGCCTCTCTTATTGCTGCCTAATTTAAATGTGGCCTCTAATGGTAAAAAGGTTCCCCACCTCTGCTCTACAGCTTTTACTCCGCTGAAACCAGAATACACTTGTTTATGGTCATGTATAATTTAGTTAACATTGTAATGCAATACGTTGAAATTAAATATAAATAGGAAGTATAGAAAAAAAATATCCTCTATTAGAACCCATTACATGTATGTTTATATTTAAAAGTATTGCCTCGTGCAAAACATGCAATTATTAAAACACTACAGTGCGTCTAATAATTTGATCTAATTATTACAATATACTAAAATAATGCTTGATATAATATATATTCTATATTTATATAATATATCGTCCAATTTAACAAATCATTGAATTTGTATTATATATCGTTTAATTTCACGAATTGATACACGAACGTAACCAAGTGCAAACAGGCTTCAGCAGCGTAAAAAAAATAAAGCTGTAAAATATCACCTGACAATTCAAATTTTAGCATCTTAGAACGCGTCTAATAATTTGGCCAGGGACTGTAATATTGTTAAATCAAAAAGTGCAAGATCATGGAAGTAAAAAGTTATAGAATTATAAAATGTCATTATCCTTGCACTTGAAAACCAGATTATGACAGAAAATGAAAAAAAAGGGAAAAACTAAATTCATATTTGGTTTTCAAACCTTCTACAAATCTTTGTTTTATAAACAAAAATAGAATAAAAAAGGTAAAATCAGTTGGGTTAAGATTTTGAACATTTTTAATTCTGACGTTGGATTACTTGATTGCTCTAATTTGAAAGCTGTTTCAATTTATCAGTATCAAATATCCTTAAAACAAGTCTGATCCCTAAATTTAAAAAAAAAAAAAAAAAAAAAAAAAAAAAAAANAAAAACAAAAAAAAAAAAAAAAAAATTGAAAATCACGCCCCAATTTCAATGAACGAAAATCACATGATATTTTCCATCAGGCAAGCACAATCACATGCCGTAATCGTAAAACACATACGTCAAAACACAGTGGGAAAAAAATAACGTTGTTATCGGTGTGTGGCCTATCGTCGAAAAAGTTTGAAGCTGAAATCAGTAGCTAAACTAGAAAAACATTGAGTTGTTTTAAATTGTTGTCCCATGAATTATAACCGTCGTAGAACACCCGACCGCCAATGATCAACTCCGCATCCTTGAAATTTTGAGCTCAGTCCAAAAGACAAGGGAACTTCTGGATCACGTATTTTGAGAGCTTTGCCTTCGTGGAGGACTTCTTGATAGAATTAACCCTGCATTTGCATTACATGGAGAGGAAAACCACGAAAATCTCCCACGGTTAGTCTGATTACAAGGAGATTCTGACCCATGATCCGTATACCACTGAGGATATATTTTACGTCAGAATTGTGGTCGGTGCAAGCTGGGTGCGGAATTCTTATCGATCAGCTGGGATTCTAAGCCGTTTCACCTGATTGGAAGGCGAACGCTCTATTCCCTGCGCCACCACGGCTCAAACGAAGCATATTGCACAACTTTATCGATTTATTAATCATACAAGCAATGCATTTATTTCTTTTATATTAAATCCAATTAAAGTCTAAAACAGACTTTTAAGCCGTGAGGTATGAAAATAATTGTTTTACTCGTATATTGAAGAAACTATATCAATATGGAATTTCAGATACATCTTCTTTTCCCGTATGAATAGCATCATACAACATTTAAACTATATTATTTTTGTTCCGGCTCTGTCCCATGAATTGTGGATCTATTTGTTAATAAGGACATAATTAACATTTTGCATCGGCCAATGTAAATTTATATATGCATAATAAATATGCAGCCAGCTTGAAAGATACCTATTTTATCTGAATAGTAAATCATTTATTACAAACTGAAAGTTGAAAGAAGGTAAATTATAAACTATCAAACAATGCTGACAAATGCTGACAATATATTTCCAAACGCTGACAACTATATATAGTCAGATACTGGCAGTTTAAAATATAATAAACCGTTTATAAATATTAATGATTACTTTATTACGAAATAAATCTTGAAAAAGAATAAATTATCAATATTAAAATGTGGAATAATGCCCAGATACTGATTATATATATATATCAACAATATATATCCAGATACTGATAATATATATGGCCAGCCATTGATAATTCGCAGACTGTTTACAAATATGAATTAATAAAAAATAAATGTTGTTAAATGGTAAGTGATCAAAGAGAAGGGGGGAATAATAATAAATTATCGACTAAGTATTTTTAAAAACAAAATGCCAATGAAATTTAAACAAGAGTTGTAACATTTCTTTCTCTTCGACATGAAAGCATTGTTCAACAATACGCTTTTGAATCTACCCTTTAATAGAAATACACAAACGATAAGGAAAAAAAATATCTCTGCATAAATGAAGCTCAGCCCTTGTACGAACAATGGAGGCTACTGACAATTTTTCCGAATTCTTTTTATACCAGACTCATGTTTCCGAAGGCGCTTTTAACGGGAAAATTGTTGATTTTATTATCAATGAAAGTTTCAGTTTTATGTTTCCAAATTAGATTTCATCTTTAAAGGTCATTCTCGAGAAAGAGTTCCTTTTATTCAATTTATTCTTCTTTCAATACCTTTATTTTTATCAAAACACTTAATAAAGCCTCCCGATTGCGCATAGCAGCAGCTTATTTTAAATGTTCCAAAATGTCTTCATTTGTGTCGATAAATACAGTACAGAATATATATATATATAAGAAGAGAGTGAAATGATAACACATAGCCATTCACAGAAGACTTGCGGTTAGTAACGAACAAAACAGTCAATCAAAATTGAGAACGCATGAGTGTGAAAAAGTAATAATTTTTAATAATGCTATCTGCTGCATTGTTACAACTAAACTTACTACCTAAAGTTTGTTGAAATTTTTATTTTGTTTTGAGTATCTCTAATGATTGTTACATTGTTGTCCATGCATTTTTATTGACCGGAAAACCACGTAGTAGGACTAGTTTTTTCTCATTCTTTTCCAATTTGTTTTGGTTGTCATCAGCATAAAACTAATATAAGTCGTAAAGATATTGTTTTTCTATAAAGATTTTTGTATCCCTAATTTAAAGTTATTTTCCTTACAGCTACTATTCGCGATCGCAACGAACTATAGGGGGCGTTGTTGTATGAGACTAATACCTGCGATTTCTATGGACTAACTTTAGCTCCAAACATTTC